>NC_142009.1:263603838-263903838 GCF_049901735.1 Notechis scutatus | reverse complement strand
CCGAAACGATTAAATGAGAGGAACAAAGAAAAAAATAAAACTATAGATTTTTTTTGAACCTGGCCAAAAATGATCTGGGAGAGTGGAAAGCTAGAAGTAATTTCTGATCAACCCTGGTTTAGTGTTCATTGAACTGGGATCAAAGAATCATGAGGAAGAAATAAGGAGGTGATTTGTTCTAAATGTATTCAACATGAACTCCAGTGAGGCTGTTCTGTCCTTGCTACACTACCCTGTGTGTGTAGCTTGACATACAGTTAAAGCCACTTATCCTCTAACAAAACAAACCACATGCATAGATCTGGATGCTTTATTAAAGGAACAGGATGAGTGAAACTGGGAAAAGTAGAACTACATGCAGTAAGAACCCAAATATAAAATAAGTGGTGTTGCGTTTCTGGTGAACATCACAATAACAAATACAGATAAATCTAAATCTCACCAGCATATTGTGTGTATGGGATGTGGATTTTTGTCCTCAGATCAGTGTGTGTCACAGATTAGGCTGGATTCTTTCTGGTGCTGCCCCAGATTGCTTAAGGAAATGAAGACTGACCTCCCAATATGCACTTGTTTTTTCAAATGAAGGATGATAAGAAGATGGATGTCTTGAAGGGCTGGATCAGTTTACAAACAATAAAAATTGGTATTTGGCTACTAGATGGGGCCAGTGAACAACAGCAGTTTATACACAAATTATATGCTGAGGGGTTGACAGAAACATTATCTTGATGTGGTTGTGGGGCTTGTGTGTTCGGAGGAAGATGAGAGCTATGCCAAAGGTTCAAGTATACTAAACAGGTCGCATCAGAAGAGTCAGACAAAAAGTGTCTCTCCCCTAAACAGATATGGTGAGATGTAAATTACAGAAACCCATATCGGCTCAGTTGTCACTTGGGTCAACAAGGACCATGCTAGATTATTATGTTTTTGCATAGCATAGTCAACAGATTGCTATAGCTTTATTCTAAAAGCTTTCTGGCTTTTTAAGCTTTAGAAAAGCAAATCGCTTTCTTAGTTTTCCATACATATTTCCTCTTTTATAGAAACATGTATGCATAATATTTTTAAATTATGTCAGAATGCTATTATTTCTTTGTCATACTGAAGCCACAATAATTTCTTTTAATGATGTCGCTTAAAGCAAGATTTAAATATAATTATACTTCATTATTGTTGCAATTAACATGTCAAATGATTATAAAGCTAAGAGTTTAAATGTCCAGAGCTGTATTACAGTGTTGGCTTGACAAATGACTTTTGTGCCTAGCAGTTTTAGTCTATGATCAGTGACTTTCCTCAGTTGTATTTAGGGAACATTCACATGCACTTAATGTCTAATGGAATCAGAAATGGGAGGAACATTATAAATACACTTTGGAAAGATTCTCTGAACTCTCTCTGAGAATCTAAAGTGATGTTTTTTGTAATCAAAGAATTCAGAAGTCCAAATTATATATTTATAGTTTGAACATTGCCTAATTAGATAAGGTTATTACATAATAAAAATCTCAATTTAAAGAAAAAAGTGGCAGAAAAGAAAAAAATAGATTATTACCAATTGATCCATAGATACAATGTTGGTTGCAGTTCCTTTGATGAGAATAGTTTTCACCTGTCAAAAACTGAGTCTTTTAATTGGGAACATTTCATGTTACGCAGGTGCTTGACTGATCACTACAACTGAGCTGAAAATGTTTGTTGCTAAGCAAGACAGTTTTTAAATGAGTTTCATCCCATTGTACAATCTTTTTTTTTTTGCCAGAATTGTTAAGTGAATCAGTCCAGTTGTTAAGCAAATCATGCAGTCATTAAACAAATCAGGTTTTCCTTTTTGACTTTGCTTATCAGAAGCTATCTGGGAAGGTTACAAATGGCAATCACATGATCCTGGAACAGTGCAACTGTCATACATACTGTCAACTCATAAAGTATTTCTTTGGTCTTTTTAGAGTTGTCAACAGAAATGGAGGGGGAGCAGTGCAGCAGCTTGCAAAACCCAAACTGAATTCCACAAATGTTTTCAAAGATAGTAGCTAGGTGACTAAGTTTCTGCCGTGCAAAATTCTAACTGGAGAGTATGATAGATGGCACTTGGCTATGGATGTGTCCCATTAGAGAATATGAATTACGATAGGGGGTAGAGGGAAAATCAGAGTCACGGGTGACAATGAATTATGTGTCTCAGAGTCAGCTACACCCAGGCAGCCCCGGCATGTTAACTCCCAATAAATCCTTTTTAAGTTTTGGAAGTTTGGCTCGAGACTCATGGGGATAACTGCCGGAATCCTGACACATACATGTCGGCAAGTGCCTTGATTTTGATCATGTGACCATGCTACAGTGGTCATAAGTGTGAAAACTGATTGTAACAAACTTTTTTCAGTGCTTTTGAATTGAAATTGAATGGCCACTAAAGGAATGGTTGTAAATCAAGGATTACCTGTACCTCTTTCCCTCTGCAGCTACAGTTTAATCTTCTGCCTCCAGCACATGGCATTTAGGAAAAGAGCATTTCTTTCAGTCTCGATGTTCTAATAGACTGTTGTGGCAAAACCTGGGTCACCTAAAGTGACCATGAAGAAGTTTGAACATACAACATAAAAAATTAATAGGTAGGAAAATAACAAAGAGTGTACAGCAGGATTCCAACAAAGCATTGGCAGCTTGCTGACCAGCCCTCAGCGAAAGCAGATCCATAATGTATAGCCCTTTGGCCTGCTACATTTCAAAGACAAAACAAAACAAAAAGGCAGAAGCAGTGAAAATCACAGCATGATGTTAGTATGTTTTTGATAAACCCATAGGTGGCCTCCTTATTATTAATCCCTTCCTACTAGATCAACATGGCAACTGTATTATCTTTGAGATATGATCAGTGAATATAAACAATGTGGTCTACACGGCCACAGGTTCCTAACTGATTCTTCTCTCTATTGCCTCTCAGGGCAATTTTACTTGCTGTCAATATTTTCTTACAAGGTTTCTTTAAGCAAGTAACATATATGAAGGGGAGGAATTTGGACTTAACCCAACAATAACTCCAGGATTTCTACTTCAAGTTGCCATGTTGCATGCTGATGGAGATAGTCCTAGAAAGGTAAGAAATTTAGAGCCTAAACAGCCATTGCATGTTACTTGACATCTGTCCAGAAATAACTGGGATATGTTGTGAATCAATCATACAGTAAAAGATGGACTGAACTAATGGATCTTTTGCTTTGAATTAGAATGATACCTGTGAGTTCCAAAGCAAATCTTCAAGTGATAGCTCTCTTAATTACAATATTGAAGTTCTGCCATTACCTTTGCATGATGAACTACCTTGACCACGACTTTGATCTGTGGTTTTATGTGCTATGCCTTTCAGGAGTGTGGAAATGAGAAAATCATTATTGGAAGTAATTTCAGGGATTGAAAAATTAGATTTCTTAGCAGCACCAAATGATTTTCAAGACACTCCTGTTCTCTTTAAGAGACAAGTTGCCTTAAGAAAACTGAAAGAATGTTTTACATAGTCCTGAATATGGATCTGATTATGTGCGCTCATGTAAAATAATGCAGTGGTTGCGCTGGATTCCTGCACAAAAGAGCTCAATTTACTTTGCTATGCCACATTTGCCACAAAGTTTTACCTTCCACTTTTTTTTTTTACATTGCTATCATGGAATGGCAGCCTGGATGATTTTCACATTGATGGATTTCACCATACGAGCAATTACAAAACACTCAACCAGGGAAATTTTTCCACCATTCTCTCTACTCATCTAAAAACCTCCTTAACATTTTCCAACTTTATACTTAATAGGCAGATGCACTAACTTCTTAACCAAACATTGCAATTACCTCCATTTTTAAATGTTATAATATACATCTCAGATACATTTGTTTCATTCTAAAAAGGTGTCTTTTTTTCCTAAGTAGAACCTCAATCGGAATTCAAAGCATGGTGGCTATAAAGGGAAACATGTAATGACTGAATGGTTGAAAATGACAAGAATTTCATCTGCAAGCCTTTTTGGTTTTAATAGTATTAAATAGTGCATCAGCATGTCTCATTTTATTACTCACATTGGCATATTTGAACAATTAAACTGAGAACACTTAACACTTAATTTACTGAGAAACAATCTACTGAGCAAAAAAAAGGGCTGAATCCAAAATTTGTTCCTCTTAGTTGAGGGTATTAAAATTTATCCAAAATAATTTTATTCTACCCTAAAAAGAATTCAGATGTTTACATATTAATATACTAAGATGTCAGTCTTTTTGGTGATATAACACTGAATTATATTGGAAATAAATACAATATAATGTAAAGGATTATTTATTTAATTACTCAATTAACAAGCTGTCTCAATCATTGAAGTGACTTGAACAATAAAATGCAGCTTACAAATATCAGCTACAAGTTTGCAAACTGTTTTTGTGCAGAATCTGTAAGGACACAACAGTTTTACAAGACAAGAACAGCATGACAGACATGTCATGCTGATTTGATAGAGAAACAATTTAAAAATAATGTAACAAATGCCCATATAAGAATAAAAATGTGTATTTGATAATTCAAATGAACAAAGTAAAGAAGGTTGTCTAATTTTGACCAATGGCCCAATTATTTGATTAAAATAGATTCTCTGACTATACTATTCTTTAGCAAATATATTTATGTACTTTATTGTTTCTTTCTTGTTTAATCATTATCCCATATGTTTTACAGTTTCTATTAACATCTCAGACTAAAATAGCAATGATGATGTTATCTGTGTAATTAAACCCCATTGATAGGGATGGGCAGTTATTTCTGAGAAAATTTTAAGAATTGAAGCAGTTTTTTAACTTGTCTCATTCAAAATCTCTAAATCTCTTGTATCGTTAACTAAATCTGCTTCCTTTGTGAAAAATAGAGCAATCATCAGTAAAGAATCACTTAAGAAAATCAAGGCTCATCCACATTTATAATAGTCATAATGATGAAACATCAACTAGCATGGGAAAATAAATAAATAATGTTACTACTATTTTGATGTCAGAAAAATGTAGATCTGAAATCTTGAATTTCACTATTCAGACTATTCTCTTACAGTCCAAGTTTATTGTTTTATGGTAAGTTCACTCTGAAGGCTTTCAATTTATAGATGTAGTACATTGTGAATACAGATAAAGGTCCTGTCACTTGTCCATCACAGAGATGAAATGATGGACAACCTGCAAGAAAATATACAGAATGAAGTGATAAAAAAGAATTGTAATTTCACCAGGATAGACAGCTATTGAACCTGCTATTACATCATAAAATATCAGTTCCCCAAATGTTTGACACTAGCAGATCACTTTAGAACTCTAGATCATTGTTGCTTCAAGGCTTGCTTAATCTTTGGAGGATTTAGGATATAAGAGGATGTGTTGTGGATTGATCATAACTGTATTATACATGGCAATTTACGTTACAAAGGATAGATTAAATGGTCTGAAGTAGTTATAGAAGCAGTGGAGACCAAACAGCAATTAATAGCGTATTTTTCTTGACACTACAAAATAAATGTGATTAGAAAAAGACATGATTTTTATTTCACTTGAAGAAATGTTAGTTGAAAACTCTGAAATATATAATTATAATGATACATAAATATATAGCTATAATCATAAATATAACCATGAATACATATCTATCTATACCAGTGGTCACCAACAGGCCGGGCCAGGGACCACTGGTGGTGCACAAGAAAACAGGTGGGCCGGGGACCACTGGTGGTCCACAGAGAAATATCCCCCCAAAGCAATTAATCCAGGCTGCGCAGGAACACAAGACTGCGCCGGCCACATGGCCTGCCCACCCACTGGCCCCCACCCTTTGGCCGAACGCAAACCTTACCTTGAATAGAGCCATGCAAGCTGGAACTGGAAGGTAAGACCAACGGCAGGGGTGAGAAATCCACCTCGGGTGGCTTGCTGATGGTGGGAAAGTCGGTCCCATATTCCAGAGCTGCAGTAGTCACAAGACTGGCCCTTTGATCATCCTGGAGCAGCTGTTCCTCCACCTGGGTGCACCAGCCTGAGGAGATTCTCCAGGATGACCAAAGGACCAGTCTTGTGATTTCTGCAGCTCTGGAACATGGGACTGATTTTCCCATCAATGTCAGCAAGCCACCGTCAGTCAAAATTCATATTAGTGGTCCGTGGGATTTAAAATTATGAGTTTGGTGGTCCCTGAGGTCAAAAAGATTGGCGACCTCTGATCTATACTGTATATACAGTAGAATGTGTATGTTTGTGTGTATGTACACACATCTTTCATGCATGTCTGCATATCAGATAAGCCATTGTTTTAAAATATTTTTTGCCTTCAAAAAGCATTGGAACACATTTAAGAAATCATCACCATTGTTTAGAGGTTTCTGATAATTTATCCCAAGTTCTAATTGATAACTTTAGGTCTAGTTATAGTAGACTAATGTAAAACTATTAATTGAGGTACCTAACAGCTGTCAGAAAAAAAGACAGTTAAAAAACCTAGAAGATTTGCACTTCTATTTGTTCTGGAAGTGCAAACTAATTGAATTTTAGGGTTGGCAGAGCTTCTAATCTAGTCTTCAAATCTCTTACTACTTTGGTTGGTAGCTCTTTCACTCAATTACTCAAAGTTCTTTCCAAGCAAATTGCATTGACTGAAGATTTATTTATTTTTTGTTCCTTTGCCAAAAAGAAAGAAAGAAATAAAACAAACAAGAGCGGTTTGGGAGGAAAGCACTTCATTTCAGATGGTTTGTATAAAATATTAGCACCAGTATGTGGCTGCTGCTTTCTGATGTCACATTTTTTAACCGTGTTTTTTTTTTTTTTTCTTATGTGGCTGCATGGATAATTCATTTTTTTTCCACTTGCATTTCATACTGCTGGTCATTTTAACCCATTTTCATTTGTAACCCCCATTACCAAAGTGCCTGATTGATTTCAAAAAAATCTACTTCAAGAACTACTTGTGGAAAAGTTGGAAAACATGAGACAAATTTTAATGGTGCCATGTATTATGGAAAGTCAGTTGCCTCTTGAAAAAGCACCTTTGGGACAATCATGACCTGGATGACTGAGAATCTTCATTGACATTTGACTATGCACTTTGGGATGGTGCAGAAGTAGGAATGAATTTTCAGAAAAAATGCAGACTACAGGAACCATTTGCACTTAAGTTTGAGATGCAGACAACACAGACTCATCCCCAACAGCCTGCACCTATGTTCAACAGTGAAGGGACACAGGGCAGAAAACATCCTGCAAAAAGTACAGCTCCATAACACAGTCCTTTTAACGGTTCCAAGAAAGCTTTACACCCATTTGTGTCACTCAGGACACAGACAAAACAAACCTCCAGGTGGTCTCAATGACTCACTAAAAGAATGCTAAAAAGGAAAATAACCAGCTGTCTGCAAGGAGTATAAATCCTTCCATTCCTCACCATCCAGTCAGAGCGGAAGAAGCTTCTTGGATAACAAGTGAAACATCTTCAGAGAAAAACAAATAGTCCAGTTGAAAAAGCACCTTTGAGAAAATAAGCAGAATATTTAAAAACGTAATGTGCATATTTTAATTCCACACAAGAAAACAATTTATTTTTGTTAATATAGTACATTGATGCCATTTTCTTTTCTTTTTGAGTATCCTTGCTTCGTATGACCCACAATGATTTCATATCCTTTTAACCCTTTCTTTCAAAGAGCTAAGAGCATGAAAGACAACGAAATACGATATGAATAGCAATCCAAATCAAGACAGCTTGTTTTGTCAAAGCTAGCTTGCGTACTTGATCCAAGAGTAAATTTTGCTGATAAAGGAATTATTTATCTTGCTTGTAAGGGGAAAAACTTACATAATGGGTGAAAAAAGTTTCATAAGCTGACAATAGTGGGGGAAAGCAAGAAACAATGGGTGGTTCTGTATGCCATGGCAGTATGCTATGTTTTATTATTAGTAAAAGCCATGTAGAAAGCAAAATGGGTAAGAATAGAATGCAATTCTGAACCATTCTAATTTGAGATGTAAACTATACTATACCGTTTCAATTGGAGTTCACCAATATTCAGATCTCAGGTTCTAAAATTCAGTTTCCTAAATTGTCCATTATTGTATAAAGTCTCTGAATATGTGCAAATGACACAGCCCTGCCCTGCCCTCCCTGCTTAATAAAAACAAACATTCATACACAATTGTGATTGTTTCAAAGGGTTTCCAGGTCATAGCAGTGTTCCAATGTTTGAGGGGCTGTTCCAGAGAGGAGGGGGTCAATCTATTTTCCAAAGCACCAGAAGGGCAGACAAGGAATAATGGATGGAAACTGATCAAGGAGAGATTCAACCTAGAAATGAAAAATTTCCTCACAGTGGGAACGTTAAACAATGTTCCAATAAATGGAACATTTTGCCTTCAGAAGTTGTGGGTGCTTTATCACTGGAAGCTTTCAGAAGAGACTGGACATCCATCTGTCAGAAATGGTATAGGGTCTCCTCAGTGGTGGGATTCAATTTTTTTTATTACTGGTTCTGTGGGCGTGGCTTGGTGGGCATGGCAAGGAAAGATTACTATAAAATCCCCATTCACTCCCCACCCCACTAACCTGATTTCCAGCTCCGTTCTTCTGTGCAGGGAAACCAAAGAAGACCCAGCCAATCAGCTGGGACTCGGGAGACAGGGAATAGATGGGGGTGGGGCCAGTCAGATGTGGTACTTGCCAGTTCTCTGAACTGCTCAAAATTTCCACTACCGGTTCTCCAGAACCGGTCGGAACCTGCTGAATATCACTTCTGGGTCTCCTGCTCAAGCAGGGGGTTGGGCTAGATGACCTACAAGGTCCCTTCCAACTCTGTTATTCTATAATTATACCTCAGACATTTCAATTAACTTATTTATTTATTAGACATTGAATGACATTTTTCAATAAACTGTAATATATACATGAATATTCTGTCTGTTAATGAATATTCTATCTGTTAATTCTTCTGGGAAGTTTTAAATCAATGTCACCTGGGATACTATTTTATTTTCCTGGAACTGGGAACAACTTTAATTTGGTGTTCATTTGTTTGCATTATTTTTGCATGAACTATTTCTATGTTGAGTTGCTTGCTGTTGTTTGTAGAGAAGTACCACAAAAGAATCCAGCAGTATCGCATCTGGTCATTATCCTTTTGTCTGAAGCAGACAGATGACTGCAGTTGTATTGTCCAAGTGAGTTTTTCCACACTTGCCTATAATGATTGCAATACACAGCTATGCGGGCAGATTCTTAATAGGCCTTACATAATGACAGTCGAAAGCTATTAAGATCAGTTCAAAGCAGATTTCATAGTACTGAATATGTACCAATGTTACATCTCTTATATCTTTGGGAATGGCTCCTGGCAGGTGTGCATATCAAGAAGAAATTCTCAGTACTTGGATTTTATAATTTCCCATCATATAACATGTTTATGTTCTATTTCTTAGCACCAAGCTAGGTACAGCATGATCCTCATTGTTAGCCAAAATAATTGCATAATGCATAACTAAAAGAGTTAAGATGTGCAGAGATGGATGAGCAGGAATAATTGTCAAATTCCTAAAAGGACAAGTCAAATTAATGAAAACAACCAAATAGGGGAACCAAATTGGTTCCTCTGGATGTATATCTGGATACCATAATATCCTACAGCTCCACTGCACCAATGAAACCAAGATCTGAGCTTAGATGAGCAGAAATTTTGGCACATCACTTTAATGATATGGAAAATTTCCATACAATTATGCTTCCCAACTACCATGTTTCTCCAACAATACAGCCTCCCCCAATAGGAAGTCCCAGCATGTTTTATAGGCATAAAATCAAATTAAGCCCCTCTCCCCAAATTAAGGCCTATATTAAACATGTGAAATGGGGAGGAAGGGAACTTGCATACCGGGAGGGCTTGCACTCGCTTGGGAAGCACTTCTTTTTTCCTATGCCCGGTTTAACGGTGGTGCTGCCTGCCAGTCCTCTGACTGAGCCGGCATTGGCTAGGGGCAAGGTCTTTGCCCTATCAGGAAAGACCCTGCTCGAGAGGGCAGCCCAACCCCACATGGGGGGTGAATCTCCCAGGGCCACAGCGCAGGATCCGCCCACCCCGGGAGAAGCACCCAGCCGCCATCCCTGCCTGGCGCCAGGCAGAGCATGAAGAGCTTCACCTGGGGCACCCAGCGTAGCTGACAGGCGGGCCCTCCTGCCCGGTGGTGGAGCTCTGCCAAGGCAGTGAGCACCTCCCCGCCAGATCCTCTGCTCATCCCACCAGGGCTGTGCCAGAGCCGTGCAGGCTGGGCAGAGCTGGAAAAGTGAGCCGTGGGTGCACGCCTGCCTGCCAAGCGAAAGAGCCAAGCCGACATGAGCTTGGCTTCCTTCCCAAGTCCCTCCAGCCCGAACCTGAAGGGGCTACCAGGAGAGGCTGCCTGAGGCAGTGATAGCGCCCACCCGTCCATGGACAGGGAGGCA
The DNA here is from genome assembly GCF_049901735.1 of Notechis scutatus. NCBI lineage: Eukaryota > Metazoa > Chordata > Lepidosauria > Squamata > Elapidae > Notechis > Notechis scutatus. The sequence continues at coordinate 263,893,343 of NC_142009.1, read as the reverse complement.
AGGCGATGGCAGCACTGCTTCCCTGGCTGGCGGGTCCAACAGAGAGAGTCCAAAGCCACCTGTACTTTTCACCCCTCGCCCAGCCCACCCCCGTCCCTATGCATCTCCAAATGCACTGGCAGCTCCAAATGCTGCAGCGGCACAGGCATCGGGCAGAGGCACTCACTCGGCAGGGCTCAGCTTGGAGGAGGACGTGCTGCAGGCCATCGCCTTTCCTCCCAGTCCACGGATGGGTGGGCGCTATCACTGCCTTGGTCGGCCTCTCCTGGTGGCCCCTTCGGGTTCAGGCTGGAGGGACTTGGGAAGGAAGCCAAGCTCGGGTCAGCCCGGCTCTTTTGCTTGGCAGGCACGCGCACCTGTGGCTCACTTTCCTGGCTCTGCCCAGCCTGCACGGCTCTGGCGTGGCCCTGGCAGGATGAGCAGAGGGTCCGGGGGAGGTGCTTGCTGCCTTGGTGAGAGCTCCGCCGCCGGGCAGGAGGGCCCACCTGTCAGCTGCACTGGGTGCCCCAGGCGAAGCTCTTCACCTCTGCCTGGTGCCAGGCAGGGATGGCAGCTGGGCGCTTCTCCCGGGGTGGACTGATCCTGCGCTGTGGCTCCGGGAGATTCGCCTCCCCACATGCGGTTGGGCTACCCTCTCGGGCAGGGGAGGCTTTGTCGTACCGGTAGTAGGGCATCGTTTTTAAAAGAATTGGCTTTGCCTTCGAAGGCAAAGGGAAGGCGGAGACAGGAGCACCTGAAGCCGAGTGTCTCCGCCAAGCTCCGGTTGCAGGGAGGAGCCCTAGCTGGCTGCACATGGCTGCGCCAAAAGCCATGGCATTGCTCTAAACGCTGCAGCAGCATGGGGAGAAGGGAAAACAACGGTGGCAGAAGGTCTCCCAATACGAAGTGCCTCACCAACGCCGAGATCAACATCCAAGCTGTCGCCACCCACTCACCCGAGGATGCAAGGGGGGAAAAATTAAGTCACCCCCGAAAAGATGACCTAGCCGTTTTTTGGGGGGTCAAAAAATAAAATAAAATAAGGCCCGGCCTTATTTTGTGAGAAACATGGTATATTATCAAGAATGCATTTTTAAACAAATTTAGTGCATTTGCAGCCCACCCCACCCCGCATTATTGTGAATAGAACAACAAAATGCAAAGACAAATATTTAAAGGAAATGTTTACAACTATGTATGTATGTTTGTGTGTACATGCATTTATGTGATAGTAACATGAAATAATATTGTCCATTAAAGAAAACATTTTGCAAAAATATGCACATTAGGAAGAAAGTACACAAAAATATTTACAGTAAAAACATTTTATATAAACTTTTTTTTAACAAACAAGAGCAGATTAATAGAATCTAGATGAAAATAATCCAAGGTTGGAATATTGAGACACAATTTCAAGAGCATTTTCTCAAAAAGTGACTAATAGCAATCCACTCTGCAAAAAACTAAATGGAAATAAATCAGTATTGATCTTATTTTGCCACAAATTATTGAATTAGAGATGGTAAAACCATTCTTACTGCCACTTTTATCTAATTTTCCAAGGGGAAAGGAAATGATATAAAATACCAAACTGAAGAATTCCTAAAAATTTTGGAAATATGCAAAGAATCAAAACATTCTCTCTGCCAGGTTGCATCAAAAAATTCCACATGTATTTAACATTTACCAGGTACACTTGAGCTATTCCATTCTCAATCTTCTAATAGTCAGTATACTGTGTAACAACCACTTCAAAGTGTGAGAGCACAGTGTACAAATAAAAAAGTCAGGGTAGATACAGTTTAATTGTCCAATTGTGATGCAGATTTGGGATCCAGAAAATGTATCTTCTGTTTCAAAAATGTAAACTATGTAGAATAAGTTTCAAAATACAGCAAAAGATTGAGAGTTTGTACTTATCTTTTTGCTTTGACTTGCGTATCTTTTTAACAGCAGAAGAGCTTAACTGTGACATTTTTTTTTTTACAAAAGAGTTTTCTTGAAGTGGACTTGAAAGCAAGGATTGCTGCTCAGAGTAAATGTTGAGAACTGATATTGATTTTTCAAGAGGTTATAATAATATATGTTAAAAATGGAAGAATAAATTAGCATCTGAAAGCCAATTACACTGTCAAAGACTGGATTTATATAAAGCTGTACAACAATGTAATAGGATTAAATTATTGTTATGGGATTTCTATTTATGTGCAGAAGGCTAGGGAAACTTTTAAATCAGAAATGTGTATATCTCTCATCACAGTTGCACTTGGAATGAAGCAGGCTGACCTTGCTTAATCCTCCACTTACTTCCTTTCTTGTTATGACATAATTTCAGGGTAACATTTGCAATGATTTTTATTTCAGAAAATTTATTCTCACTCTGATCATCATTTACTCTGGTAAGAAGTTTTCATTTTAAATATGATCATTTTTGAAGAAATCCACCAAATACGCGGAATTTTCATGTTAGTATCGCCCTCTCCCTCCCTCCCTCCCTCCCTCCCTCTATTTATTTTTATTTATTTTATTTGGTTTGTCAATTGCTTACAAAATAATAGATATAAGTAAAAACATAGTTATGAATACATGGATATATATAAGAAAAATTAAAGAAACAATAGAACAGGGACAGCAGGCACGTTGTTGCGCTTATGCATGCCCCTTACAGACCTCTTAGGAAAGGGGTGAGGTCAATAGTACACAGTCTAAGGTTAAAGTTTTTGGGGTTTGGGGAAAAAATCACAGAGTCAGGTAGAGTATTCCAGACATTGACTACTCTGTTGCTGAAGTCGTATTTCCTGCAATCAAATTTGTTGTGGTTAACCTTGAGTTTGTATCTATTGTTTGCTCTTGTATTGTTATGGTTGAAGCTGAAGTATTCATTGACAGGTAGGACATTGCAATGTATGATTTTATATACCATATATCAGACCGAAGGCGGCGTGGTTCTAGTTTTTCTAGGTCTAGAATTTCAAGTCTGGTGGCATAAGGTATTCTGCAACGAGTAGAGGAGTGGAGAACACTTCTTGTGAAATATTTCTGGACTTTCTCAACTGTGTTCTCAACTGTGTTATATCAGATACGTAATGTGGGTTCCAGACTGATGAGCTGTATTCAAGTATTGGCCTAGCAAATGTTTTGTATGCTCTAGTTAGTAGTGTAATATTACCAGAGAAAAAGCTACGTAAGATTAGGTTAACAACTCTTAATGCCTTTTTGGCTATGTAGTTACAGTGGGCTCTAGCACTAAAATCATTAGAGCTGAGTACTCCAAGATCCTTGACAGAGTTTGGATCATCAACAAGGTCTTCACTATTCAGTCTGTATTTTATTTTCTGATTTATTTATTTTTGCCAATATGTAAGACAGAGCATTTAGTTGTGGAGATTTGAAGTTGCCATCTGTTTGATCATTCTGATACATAGTTGAGGTCTTTTTGAAGGGTAGCAGTATTTTCTGTGGTGTTGAATAGCTTTACATTATCAGCGAAGAGAATGCAGTTGCTCTCAATATGATCACAGAGGTCATTTATGTAGAGTATGAAGAGAGTTGGTCCTAGAACACTGCTTTGGGGGACACCACTGTTGACAGGTACATAATTTGATAGGACGCTCCCAATTTTGACCATTTGTTGTCTGTTTGACAGGAATGCTTCTATCCAGTTATGCAGGTGTCCAGAAATACCTGGACACCTGCATAAGATTTTAGTTTTAGGAGTAGTTTGTCGTGTACCACTGAATCAAAGGCTTTACAGAAGTCTATGTAGATGGCGTCTAATGCTTTGCCCTGATCAAGTTGTGTAGTCCATATGTTTTTGCAGTGTAAGAGTTGCAGATTACAGGATAGATTTTTTCTGAAACCAAATTCTTTATTAGAGAGTAGGTTGTTTGTCTCTAAGTGGAGGATGATGGATTGGTTAATAATTGATTCCATGACTTTACAGCATAAAGAGATTGGTCTGTAATTTTCAACTAGCCTGGGGTATTCCTTTTTGAGGATGGGGATGACCATGGCTTGTGACCATAGTTTTGGCAAGGAGCTGGTCCTGAAAGATTTTTCAAGCATTATGCTTAGAGGTTTGCCTATGGCAGTGGATAGCTTTTTTAAGAAGTAGGCACATATTCCGTCCGGTCCAATAGATAGAGATGGTTTTAGATTGCGTAGTGCTTTTTCAACATTGTCTTCTGTAAAATCAATATATATTAGATCATTGTAGTTGTCTGTGGTTTGACTAGGAAATATGGGCATGATCCATTGCTGTTTACAAATACTGAGCCAAAGAATGTGTTAAAGAGATTGGCTTTAATGGTGTCATCATTGCAGTCTTTACCATTAGGTCCTTTCAGGGGTGGGATGGACCTTGAGTCCTTTAGTTTGTTGTTTACAAAGTTGTAAAAAGCGCAGGTGGAATTGGTGCATAGAAGGTTTTCCTCTTGTTTAATGTGATAATTGGTGCATTCAGTCTTTATCTGGTGGCATAAATTTTTGTATCGGCTTTTGAAGTAGGCAACATGACCAGATTTGTTTTTCCGCCAAAGTGATCTCCTTTTGGATTCAAGCTTCCCTATTGTTATAGGTAATCTCTCTCTCTCTCTCTCTCTCTCTCTCTCTCTCTCTCTCTCTCTCTCTCTCTCTCTCTCTCTCTCTCTCTCTCTCTCTTTCTCTCTCTCTCTCTCTCTCTCTCTTTTGGTTTTTGGAGTTGTTATTGGTACATATAGTTTGATGACTCTTTTGACTTCAAGTAAAAATATGTTGTAATGGTCTTCAACAGTATTGCATCCAGTGAATAGAAATTGCCAATCAAGGGATGAGAGATCGTTGTCTATAAGATCATAGTTGCCTTTTTTGAAGTTATAATTGGGGATCACATCGTTATGTTGTTTTTTGTGTGGATGTATGTTGAGACAAAAGTCAATCATGCTGTGGTCACTGTTGGAAAAGGGTTCTTTAATTTGTATTCCGTAAATTGAATTCAAATTATTGCAGAAGATGAGATCGAGGCAATTGTTAAGTCTAGTATTGTTAGTTACTAGTTGTTCCAGTCCCAGGTTTGTTACAGCATTGTAGAAGGTTGCATGTATGGGTTCAGTTTTACATTTGTTTAGGGTCCAGTTAATGTGAGGTAGATTGAAGTCACCAAGAAAGATAAAAGTGTGTGGACAGGATGTTGCCCAAGTTAGTAGTGAATTTAGCTTGTTTATATGTTTGATGTCATAATCAGGGGCTCTGTAACATAGTAAGAATCAAAATGTGATATTTAAGGACAATTCACAGACAATGGTCTCAGGAAGAGCAAGCTCCTGAGTAACGTGGATGTTTTTTAGCTATACGGACTTTTATAGATCTGCTTTTGTTTCAAAATATCCTGTCTCAAATGGATTACCAAATCTGCATTTCTAAAAGCTGCCTCCTCAGTTTCTGCTTGGGGCCAGGGAAACTGGGGCTGCTTCCTGCCTCTAAAGAAACCATGTTTCTCCATTTCTCATTTAGGAAAATATAATATTCTGCCTTTTTAAATATTCCTCAAAATATTTCATTCTTTTAGGAGAGAGGGGCTTCCCATAGCAGCAATGTGGGCTTCCTGGATTGCTGTCACTAAGTGATATGGTCATGTGACATTTCACTTTACAATTGCATTGTTTAGTGGTGATTCTTATTATCATGTTAAGCAAGATCTACCTATTACAAGTAGCCCTGGAATAAATTCTAAAGCCTATTTTCACAAGTGACAAAAGAACCTTGGGAGATCAATGCTGAATTCAAAGTCACCAGGGATGACAGAATAAACCAACTATTGAACTAGCAAACATAATAAGGAGAATCTCTACCTGTTTTGTTGGACTTAAAAATAAAAGAAAGCATGTAATAAACAGAGTGATAGCACACAGAGTATGCAGTTGAGATAGCGATAGAAAAAGATAAGATAGGATGCCAAAGGAACAGAAATAATGCAATAAATCCCTTTATGGTACTGAAGAAAATTAAGAGGAAGGAGAAATTGGATTCTTAGCCAGCTTGTTTTATTTGCTGTAAACTTTTTAATTGTTGAAGATATTTATTGCAAATGTTTTATTGCTGCTTTATGGTTTGTTAAGGATATAATCTGCTGCTTTATTTGTTTTGCAATATAATTGATTGTATTCCAGCATGAAATCTTGATAGGCTAGGAGGTGGTATATAAATGGTTTAAATAATAAAAAGTACCAGACAATCACACATATATCTAAGTGAATGTATTTGAAGCAAAACTAAAAATCTAAAGGTAGGTGTAATTATTCCTGTTAATATATACTTAAAACACAAACACTCATAGCATGGTAAAATAACACATATCTGGGCTGCAAGTATAGAAAATAGACCAAAGGGAGGTAGATCCATTTATTTTTGTTGCAGTTAGTTTAAGTTTTTTCACTATATTATCTTTGCCTGCTTATTCTTAAAAATAATTGACACACATGGCAACAGCTAAAATAGTTCTGTTTTTCATGTAAAAATTACTATATCATTCTTAATGAATAAGTTGTGTGATGACCCAGAGTGTAACACAAATGCAACAAAATCCAAAAGGTAAATAAATGTCCTTTAATGCCTCCAACTTGGCCCCACTGTTCAATAATTCTCAGTTGGAGATGAAACTTATTCAAAATTAGTCTTCAAAAGTAAGCAATACAGTCCGAACTTAATGAGCAGAGAGAGGTGAAATAAAAACCCAAAGCAAACTACAATTGAGGAAATTCCACAATGGATCAGGATAAGTAATTACCAACTTCAAGGAGATAACAAGGCACAGTCTGTTGGAAGGACACGAGCCAAGATAACTTCACCCAAAATAAAAAACACTTTGCTTTTGGCAACGCTATGTTTTAACCGTCTCTCTTATATACTATTCTCCCCAGCTGCAACCAATGAGGGGGATCATGGCCGCTTCCTCTCTCATAAGCCAAGTTGTTTCCTTCTCCATCCTCCCTGCATGTCCTAGGATGAAGAGGGGATGGGCCTGGTTCTTCCTCTGACTGCCCAGCCAGCCTGTGCCCTTCCCCAACCTCCTCCCCAACCTCCGGAGCCACACCTCCACTCCCTATCTGCTGTTCCTCTTCTCTCTCAGAGTCTGACTCTAACAAGGGCATGACAAGTTGAACATTTCAAACTTTTCATGCAGATATGAAATTTCTGGACCAAATAAGAATGTCTTTTTGTCTAGTATGTTGAGTCTAACATTTTGTATTAAAAGAAGTGTAGTATTTTATTTTCCTGAACTTACAAATTCAAGATCAAACATTTATAGCACTATATATAAAACTTTATATGAAAACCAGCTGGGTGATTTGGGGTCAGTCACTCCCGCTCAAGCCCCCTCACAAGGTTGTTGTTGTGAGTAGGAGGAGAAAGATATATTGGGTATATTTGCTGTCTTGAATTATTTGCAAAAGTAATAAAGGCAGGAAACAAACAAAAACAAACAAACAAATATAAATATATCTTCCTATATATAATGCATGGTTGCATGCGAGGAGAAGTATATTAATAAATTGATCTATCATCTAGATTGATGGTGAATATTTATTTCCAACAATCCTTATTGGTGCTAGTAAATGCCCAAGATGATCATAGGAGCTTCTAATTTAAGTTTGAGCAATGGATTAGATTAAGTATATATTGTTTTAATCTTTTTATCTCAATGATAAATTCCTAAATATTTCAACCCTGAAAAGCTCTGTAGATCATATGAAAATGACTCACGTGATGTTGTGGTCATCATATAAGAACAATGTAAATATAAACAAAGACCTTAATAAGACCAAGGGCACATCTTATCCTTTGTTTCATTCTCATAACAGCCAGTCAGATACCTATGGCAAGATATGAATCCAAATATATTTTCCACTGATACATATATATTTACATTTCATTTTTGTTTCCCTGCGTGTGGTATGTGGAACAATATAGCTTCAATATTTGTGAAAATATATGACTCCTTATTAGTCATAGGGTAGCATGAATAGATGAATGAATTGCAGATTCGGGCATTATTCAGTTTTGGGACTTTTCCAACTTTTTATGTTTCAATTTTTCTAATAACATATCTTTTCAGATACATAGCAGTTAGAAATACAACGACACACACACACACACACACACACACAGGCTGCAAAACTGTATATATTAGGAGAAAATGGGAACAATTCTCTTTATGCTTTTAAAATTAACTTGTAAAACTTAATGTAGGAAAAACATGGGACAACATCATGGTGAATGATTATCATAATGGTACTGGAGCTGTTGCAGTGAAATGTAGAGACAATAGTCCCATTGATTCAACCTGATACATAGCTGGGGAATAGGGAGGGAGGAGTTCTTCAATTACTGGTGGACATGCTGGTAAACTGATATCAAATTGGAAAGAGAGAGAAGGACGGGAAGGAAGGATAAAAGAGAAATGTGACTATACTGAATCTTTTGTCATTTTTCACTTCAAGATAATTCAGATTGATTTTGAATTGAAACTTGATTTGCAATTTTCATTTTGTCAATATGGAGTTGGGTGGAGAGATGCCCAATGTATTACTAATGATTATATTTCAGTTATAATGGATTGTGGAACCTATAAATGTCATTAAAAAGAAAGGTAAATACAATAAAATTTGATTTTTACAAAAGAGTTGATGAAAGTGTAAATATAACAGTAGATGACTAGAATATCAGAGTTGAGAATATTTAAGTAAATGTGTTTCTGTCTTGTCCAAATTTGGGGAAATTTATTGAATTAAAAAGAAGCAGAAATAATATACATGATTGCTGGGATTCTGTATAAAATAGAGAAAGATGGCACTTAATTAAGAAAAAGGTAAATATGTGCTTCTTTTGGTGACTTGCTGTCAAAATTTATCAATCCAAGAATTTAACATGCATAGGAATGGAACAGAAAACTGTCAAACTATTTTAATAAATGAAAGGTAGCATGAGTGAGTACAGAAATATACAATATTTTATATATTTTCTGCCTCTCCAATGAAAATATTACTTACAACAACTAACAATTAAATACAAATAGTGTTAAAATAGAAAACTGAACACTCAGTGATTTAAAACCACTGGACCTTAATTGTGCAGTTACAGCCACCATCTTAAAGTTTTTTTAACACTATTCCCACCCCTGCAGTCTCCCACACCTGGCTAAATGGCCACTTCCAACATTAAGTTTCTATGATTCTAACAATTAGGACTTGAATGCTAATTTCTTCCATTGGCTAGCTATAACATGATGAATGTTTCTTAGCCCTGACCTTTACCTTTGTACAATTTGCAAATATTATGATCCTTGACAAAAAAGTATTATTCTTTAGTAATCACTCTCTTTTCCATATGTTTGATGACAGATTTAATATTTTATTACACTGCAATCTGCTGGAATCACATTCAGAACTATTGTTTAATTATTGGTTAAAATAATACCTCCATGGTTTATTACTCTTATCACTGAGAGAAAGTGAGGTTTAATGTTTCTTATCTCAAGCATAATGTCCCTTTTATATGCATTGTTGATTAAACTGTGTAGCTGCATAGGAGTTACTGATAAAATAATGACCTGTTGCTGAATATAGAGTAATTTCATGTCCTATTGAGGAAAGGAAGTGAGTTTCTTTCTATTGAGGGAAGGAAATAAGCCTTTAATTTGAGTTTCAATGGTTAGAAATAAATGAGAATTTTTAATAGTTTATTCTATGTATATATATTAAACTAATGTCTAAATACTTTCGAGATAATAATATGAACAAACATCTACTTATTATGATTGACATTTTTCTCCTCTTTGCTTGAATATAGTGCCTCATATATTTAGTTATTTGTCATATTCAAGACAGCTGCTTAACATTGTCAAATACTTTTTGAAGGTGAAAATCTAAGATTCTGTATCTTTACTCTTAATTTATTACTTTTTAAATCAAATTTGGATCAAGACAAGAAGTGATGTAATAATTGTTTTTCACAATTCACTAGGTGGCATGTTTTTCTTTATTTCTATAGAACAGTGAATTAAATATCTCTTATATTTGTTTGTAGTCTGGTAAATGTAATTATTCTATATCTCTTGAGATGCCATAAACTGTAATATTCCTGATCTGTTAAATATTAAAGAGCCAGAACATAATATATGGTCCCATAAAAAGGCTTTTTACATCTTTTATAAAAATCATTTCTTCTGAAAATTAATTAAAATACATGTATTATTTTTAAGTAGCTTAAACATATAGCTCAACTTGAATTAATTTATCCATAAAAGGTAAGCTTTAAAATACGATTGGCCAAATAAATGTACCATGCAAGCAGACAATGGCCAGTCAAGTCCTGCTGTAACTGCTTTTGTATTGGTTTTTCCAACCATGTGAATGGTATCCATCATTCAAAATCTATAGAAGAGAGTTTAAAAAAAAAACCAATAAAAAGAACATTTGTAGTTCAGGGTTGAACAGAAAAGTTCTTGGAGGTTTCAGAGCTTGGTTGTTTTCTTGCATATGTTTTATTATTCAGCTAGGTAATGTTATCAGTTCTAGCACAGATGATGTTGGGTAATGAAACATACAGTAGTTTTATTATGAAACTATTCTTCATTCCTAGTTGGGCAATGAAACATCTGCAAGAAAACAACCAAGCTCAAAAACACCAAAGATCCCAGAGTCAAAAGTGTTACCAAGTGGTCAAGAATGGAAAGGGGCCAAATGTAGATGTTTTAAAGGTTTTTGAATTTTGAGAGCTTTTAAGGAGCAAAATGATGTATCTGTTTTCTGTGTGTCACATCTTAAAACTTCCATCCCCAAACAGTCATTATTCTCACCCACATTTTGGAAACCAGTGCTCCAAATGCTACTGAAAGCTTGATATGGCCCTTGAGTCATTAGAAGATGTGCACCTGTAACAATATATGAGAAAGATCCTGAAAGTTGGAGGTGAAGAAATGCGCCCTATGAAATAGTCAAATAAGAGAAAACATAGCCCTCAGGTGCATAATCGGCAGGGAAAGAAGCTTGGAAGGAATCCTCTTTTGCTTCTCAGGTTTTAAATGAGATTGTGGAATATATATATATATATTTACTTTCAGATGTGTGAGATTCTGTTAAAATAGCTTTAAAATAAAATAGAATTAACTCATCCAGTCATGTTTTCTGTCTGGTCTACCCAAGTGGCTTATGGCACCATCGCGTTAGAAAAAAACCCCAACTTCTGTGGCATTCCCTTAATACACTTAATTGTGCTACTTGTACTAAGGCAGGGGTTCCCAACCTGGGGTGCTCGCACACCCTGGGGGTGCAAGACGATATTCCAGGGGGTGCGAGAAAAGTCCAGGTAAATAATAGGATATTGGCTATATGTTGGCATTTTTATTTATTATTTATTTCAGGGGGTGCGAGGTTCGAGTGAAATTTCTTTAGGGGTGCAGGCCAAAAAAAAGGTTGGGAACCACTGTACTAAGGTAATAATTCATTTGATTTTCCCATTTTAATAAGAATAAGGTTGTATACTATTATACCTTTTTATTCATGGTTATTTTTGTTGTTGATTTTTATTTTTTGCACATCAGCACCAGTAATATTTATTTGGTCATTGTCCAGCATTCTTATGTCACACTGACTCCTGGAAATCAGCCTTATTTTTTAAGACCCTAAAGGAAACATATACATGCTCTATAAAAAATAAATGTATTCTTGTTAAATATATTATTGTGCTGCAAAGAATCCTTCTGTGAGAATAAGTCTTATTGAAATTATTAGGTCATGACTACTTGTATAGGGTATCACTGTTGATCTTTTACTTCTCAGTTCATTTCCTTCAACCCTCAGCTGCCAGTAATAGCATCTGTGTCAGAGGTGATTCACAGTAACCAGCAAGGTCAAGGTGGTTTAAAAGGCCACACAGATGAACCCAATTTTTCTTCTCCTTTACTGAGAAGGACTGCATACCATATAAAGTTCTTGCTGTGAAAGTGTAATCATACATCAGAGGACAAAAAGGCAGTTTAATAATGTTCTATTTATGTTCTTGGGGTGAGCCATATACTTTGTTTTAACACATTTGTTCTTATTTGTGAATCTACAGAGGCTTTAATCTATTTCTGAATCTCTTTCATTGTTGCTACTAGGATTAATATTGACCTAGTTTGAGAAATATCATTGCATGAACCAAAAAAATGGGATAGTAAAGGTCTTTTACTTCCTCCAGGCATTCACTGTTAGAACTTGGGATATAACTCTTGATATGTGTCTATTAGTGCCTCTATCAATGAAAAACTATCTGGGTAGAAAGAGTCTTCCTCCATTGTACCTAAGTTTATGATAGAAGCAGAAGGGAGTTCTGGGAAATTGTCTGCAACTCAAATGCTCTAATACTGCAATGGAATGTAAGAATTAACTTGGAAGATAGGGAGAAGAGATGCTAACTAAGGAACAATCAGATAAAATAGGGAGGATCCTGCAACTGAGTAACAGGCAGAGAAAGGAGAAAGAAAGAAAAACCTTAGAAAGGATCCACCCTAATTTTCCTATCAGTAAAGAAACAGTGGGAAATTCGTACATCCAAACTTAGTAAAGAAACAGTGGGAAATGTGTACATCCAAACTTGCAAGATTCTGTTAATGTAGCCTTATCATAAAGTAGAATTAGCTCATCTTGTCATGTTTCCTCTCTGGGAGGCTGACATCGATCTTGCAAGTCTGCAAGTACAAAATGCCTCTGTCTCCTTTTATCATCTGATAAATTAGGGGACACCCTTTCTAAGTTTCTTTTCTGCTTTTGTTTCACAGCTGCAGGCTGTTCCTTTTTTTTATTATTATTATTCTTAGGCAGCATTTCTTCTTTCCATCTTCCAAGGTCATTCTCACATTCCATATACTAGAAAAGGGAAAGGAAGAGGTTCAGAATAATTTTTCCTCTCTCAGTTTTATCATCAATGAAAGTGCCTCTTTGTCATTATATACAGTATATAATTTTGTAGATTATATGTCAACACAGTGACATATAATGACCCTTTCTCTTATAAAGGCTGTTTACAATCGTTTTAACAATCTTTTTTGGGGGGAGGGGTTGGTAGACCACTTCTCACGGCTGTCTGTCACTGCTGAACAAATTACATTGAATGACGCTGGCTGATAAAGGATTTTGAAAACTAAATTACACTTCTTAACATAATTTCCTTCAGTGAAATTTATGTTTTTCCTGTTAGTGTAAAGAAGCATGTATCAGAATATTTTCACTTATTTAAAAATTATTAGAGTAGAAGAGAGAACTTTTGGTCCCCTTCTACAAACATATTTAACTAATTGTGGTTTTTCTTAAAATGCTGAATAGTTGGTATAATCAGGTTTTTATAAAATAAATAACAATTTCATTGGTTCAGAACTCATCCCCAAATACTTTGGTAAATTACAACTAAATTTGAAACTAAATGGAGACATCTAGAAATGTGGTTAATCATATTGCCAAATTTTCAATTTATGTATCCTTTTTTAAGTTATTGAAGAAATGATTAGCAATCATTTCATACATCAGACTTGCATCTCTTTGCCTGTATTAAACATGCCAATCCATATTAAGAAAACATAGCCCCAATAAAAGAAAATCACTTATAAATGGACTATTTTGGATGCCCTATCAACTGTAGCTTCCTCTAACTACATTTCAATTTATGTAACACAGTTAGCATCTCTATGCATATTTTCTTTATTCTGCTATTTATTTGTCATGTCATCTTTGAATAATTAAATAAATCAACAAAATAGGGCCAATTTTGTATCTCAGATACATGGAAACTGCTAATGGAAATACAATTTTTTTCAACAGCAAGTATAACACTTGACTCCTTTTTCTGCACAGAAAATCCATGTCACATAATTACTTTGCATGAATATATCTCTTTCAGACTAATAGTCTAAAGATATGGGGAAAATTAAATAGATCTTAGTGTCTCTTCTGAGCTTTTCTTTTACATATTGTGCTGTATTAATGGTACTTACTCTATAGGGAAATAATCAAAGAAAGCTAATGTAATATTGTGGTTCAGGAAAGAAACATGACAGCAGTACATTCCTGCAAATTGAATTTAATGAGCTTCTTAGCGCTACACGGGTGAGTCTTTGAAACACAAGCTATTCAATTTAGATCATTTTGATTATAATTAAATCATTTCACATTTATCATGGGGGCAAGTTAAATCTTAATTAATTGGACACTTGCATTGAAAAGTGATACTGTTTCCCTTTTGACTCTCATGCGATAACATGTAAGGATTTCCATCTGAGCAGCTGCCCGGGTTCTAATTCCCATTTGGACAAGGGCCAAGCAGATTTGTAACATGAGCAGTGTAAGAAAAATCTGCATTCTTGAAGTCTGTGTTCTCTATAGAATGAAACCTTTTATTTCCAAGATCCCACATTTCCAGGCTGAAACAAGATACCTGAAGGGATATATATATATATTTTTAATGAGAAGAAAGACTGAGCTTTTTTAATCTTTCTGTTTTTCAAGGAGAATAAAGAGGGTGAGAAAATTAATCAGTCTACTTCTAGACTTACCAGGAAGCTTCCTAAATGTCACCTTACTGCAGGGTATCTTCTGGGTCTTTTGTCAGTATTGGGACATGAGAATGAGTGAACAAAATATGTCTCTTTCACATACAACCAAGCTTTTCAGTTCTTGACATTCAGCTTTATAGTCACAACACTTTGCTGTCTCATTTTCTTTTAGGACAATATTTTTTGTCCTCTATAGAAGAAAGCTAAAGCTGAAATTCATCAAAGAACCTTTGGCAGAAGTCAGCAGACAGACTGAGTGCTATAGTATAGCTTATTTTCATGGTGGGTTCAAAAATGGAAACTTTTTATACCCACAAATTACTTTTCCAGTCTTGTTTACTCAGCACACTGTAAAATCTTTTCTTGGTTAATTTCAGTATATTACCCTCAGTGGCACCAGATGAGGAGCATAGTAGGTAGCCATTACTGAAAGATACTGTCTTTGTGGTTATAATGAACCAGAGACCCTTCACATGCTGTTTTACCCTGCACATACTGTACCATTCTACATGCAGAGATACTTTTATGCCTCCTAACTGGCAAAATTAAGGGTAAGGATTAGGAAGGAAGGTTAATTAAGAGCATGTACTAAACTCCTTGCATATAGTACAGCAGCAAATATATGATGCAGTTATATGTGACAAACATGTACGGAAAGAAAACATAATGTACGCAAATAAATCAATTCTATATTCATAGTCTAAACCATAATTCACAATTCTTAACTTCATTGTACTGTATATAATGTATATAACTGATGTATAACTAAATTCTAGTGGTATTTTGACATTTGCAATCCAATTAGATATACTTTATCCTACTAATTTCAGTACAATTAAACATGGTGAATTCTGTGTCAGATGAATTCTGTGAATTCTGTGTCATTATGTTTCAAAATGTCAAGATTTCTCTTAAAACAAAAACATAAGTGAGAAAAATGATGGTTTCCAAGGCTGTGTATTGAAAAGCCTTTTTTTACTATTTTATCTAGCAAATATAATGGTATATGAATGTAGCGAGTTCCAAGTCTTTGTTACTTTTATCCAATCATGAAATGAATAGATATCAGCATTTTTTTTTCTGTGCTGCACTAATTTGAAAGAAGCTTCTTGAAAAAGCACCTTTGGGACAACCATGACCTGGACGACTGAGAATCTCCATGGACACTTTGTCATATTATTATGTGTGATAATATAAACTTACAATCACAGTTTAAAACTGATGGAAACTTAATAATTAAAGTTCTGATCAAAGACCTAAGAATTATTAAATTAGCGTATAAGAATATAGGAAATTCTAACGTGTGTGTGTATGTGTGTGTGTGTGTGTGTGTGTGTGTATTTTAATTAGATTATTTAGATCTGATAAATTCAATACTTTCAGATATTAAGGAAATCCTTAAATAAAAGACTCCAATCACATTTGGTATAATAGCGTATTTTATTATTTTTCTATAAGCTTTTAACGTTGATCTGTGAGCTGTGTTGGTGTTGTGCTTGGAATGCGGTACTGCAGGCTACTTTTGCTGCATTTCGGCAGTTCAATTCTCACCAGCTCAAAGTTGACTCAATCTTCCATCCTTCTGAGGTCGATAAAAAGAGGAACCAGACTGTTGGGGGCAATGTGCTAACTCTGTAAACCTCTGTGAAGCAGAATATAAATCCAAGTGCTATTGCTATTGATCTGGTATTTTGAAAGTACTTTTTAAATAGTTTTCCTCAATCATGACATCCCCCAGTATAGCAATATTCATGAACTACTAGACTTTCTTTTTTTCAGTAACAATATCAGGCATGTTATGAGAAAGATAGCTATCTATTTGAATCTTAGTTCCATAAGATCTTAACCTGCACATTTTCCAAAACATCAATTTGATAGTTTCAGTTGTTTGGGACTTTGCAAACAATCTTCACATTTATGTCCTTTACAGGTCTGAAAAGCAAAGAAAAACTGTAGTAAGATTATAAAATGAGTTGCAGCTTCACATAGCAACTCCTTCATTAAATGTCTGAGTTGCCCATCTCAATTCTGGTTACTAACTATGGACTTCCTGTAATGTCTCCACGAGAAGTATATGCATACATTTTTGTCTGTTGGCTGAGCCTGATGATGGCAGATGAGATTCTGCTGAAACGTTGCTACAACTTTAAAAGCACAACTATAATGACGTGGGAAAATACCCAGCCATCCTGAGCGGGTGGCTGTCACATATCAAATCAGAAAACTCAGGAAATTACACCACAAGAACTCAAGAAGTTGCAACACAGCAAATGACCCAGGATACCACAGCAATAAGTCTCACAAGGTCATCACATAACCCTTTACCCAAGCCGTTACTACACAGGAGGCTAATGGAAAAGAGATCAAAACACAAACGACCCAGGAGATTACAACGCAGGACCCAGGATACCACAACAAAAGAACTCACAAGCCCATCACACAACCCATTACCCAAGCCGTTAAAACATGAGAGGCTAATGGAAAAAAGATCACTACAAAACAAATGACCCAGGAGATTACAGCACAAGATCCAGGATATCTCCACAACAAAACTCACAAGGCCATCACACAGCCCATTATACCAACATCAACTCCATCAACCAATCAAGAGGCAGCAGCGCAGCCAACGAGCCCAGCACACCAGCCCCCACCACCAGTATTTATAGAGAGACGGCAGCTCAGATCACACACTGCTTGCACTGGCACAAAGCTGAAAGCACCAGCCTGAGGATGGCGAGTTTGACCTCGCCGAAATGTTGCCAAGATACTCTTAATCTTACATAGGAAAAGACCCGAACACACCTAGACCTACATACCTGTACCCGTGAAAATCTATATATATACACATACATACATGTATATATGTGTGTGTGTGTATGTATGTATGTATGTATGTATGTATGGTATTCAGCTTTGTTCGGGTATTTTCCCACATCATTATAGTTGTGCTTTTAAAGTTGTAGCAACGTTTCAGCAGAATCATCTGCCATCATCAGGCTTCTGTATTGTGTTCGTCTGTGAGTCAGACTTTTACAGTCAGACTGTAAAAGCACAACTATAATGACTATATATATATATATATATATATATATATATATATATATATATATATATCCAATATATATGTAACAAATTTGTATGTAGGTATTGTGTGTGTATGTGTGTGTGTGTGTTTGTGTGTGTGTGTGTGTAGTTGGGCAGTTATAGGAATTTATTGATTGAATGAATGAATAAGATTTATTAGGGATAGCCATCTAACTGGCATTTGTTGACTTACAACTCTCCCTAAAGGCTTAGTACCCATAAGCCATAGCCTCCTGCGCACTAGAACAGTAGCTTAGCTTTTCATCATAGTATCGGTCTCTTTGAGGGAGATGGGAGGTTCAAAAATATGATCAATCAGTCAATTCTAGGAATTATTTTAGTTTGTATCTTCTTCACTGTGATTTTCACATTTGAGAGATAGGGTTTCCATTCTGTTATTGTAACAATTGCTATGTATTTTTTAAAAAATAAATAATTGCTACTTTGCAACCTTTTGAGGCACATGGCTACAGGAACCAGTCCTTCTCCCTTAGAGATAAACAAATGTCAAAATTCCTGTGCAGAAGCACTTTTCAAATTTTAAATGCTGAAATGCAAATATGCATTATTGAGTGGGGAAAAACTAATTTTCAGAGCTGCTCAATTTAACAGGAAAACAACAGCTCACAGATGATTTTAAAAAGTGTATGGAAAAACTGCTGTTCCAATCAGATCACAAAATTATAATGGTCTGAGAAATACAGGAGTGAATTCAGATTCACAATTAATGTTAATGATCAAAAAATAAACATAAAAACTTGTTAGATTAAAAAAAAAGTTTTTTCAGGGTTGCAATTTGAATGCTCAGTTTTCATACATTTTCACTCAAGAGGCAAAAAGTCTGAACTAGCACATGTAGAATAGAAGGATTAAATTTAACCAGTTCTTATCTAACTTTTTCCTATTCCTATAGAGAACAGACTATCTTTGAATAGTATTTTCTTTTTTATTCCATTGTTTTCCATGACATTCCATTTTAATAACAGAGGCTCAAGACATAAGAAACACTCTCACTTTATCTTGGCTCTTTACTCCAGAATTTACCTTTTGACTCTTTACTCCAGAATTCTCCCAGCTGTTTCCCTAAAGAATAAAGGCCATTTTCATGTGAGAGGGGAAGAATCATTCTGTATCTTTAGAATCAACCTTGATTGAAATGCATTGTATGTATATCTCATTTATCTGCCCTTGTAGCTTTTTGGGGCAGTAGGATGGGAGTAGGGATATTATTCCCTGGAATAAGTTATTATCAACCTCATTATGGGAGAGGGTGTTATACTACTAGTTTTAAGAATGCTATGGTACACTTCCTCTTTAAGTGGCTGTCCCTGAATCCAGAGGTGCTAAGTAATTATTGCCCGGTCACCAAACATCCTTTTATTATGAAAGTTATAGACACAGTAGTGAGGGAACAATTAGGTAAAGATAAAGGTTCCCCCTCACACATATGTGCTAGTTGTTTCTGGCTCTAGGAGGCGGTGCTCATCTCCATTACAAAGCCAAAGAGCCAGCGCTGTCCAAAGATGTCTCCATGGTCATGTGGCCGGCATGACTAAATGCCGAAGGCACACGGAACACTGTTACCTTCCCACCAAAGAGGTCCCTATTTTTCTACTTGCATTTTTACATTTTGAACAGGGGTGGGATCCGACTGGTGTAATTACCAGTTCGGTGATTTATGATTTGCGCGTACATGTGAATCATCATCAGCTTGCTACCTGGACAGTTGAGCAGTGCTGCGTGCGGGTGTGCAGCAGTTGAAAAAGCCCTTTTTTCATGCTTTTTCAACTGCAGCTGTGCTGCACAAAGCAGCTGAGGTTGAAAAAGCAAGAAATAAAGGTCAGGTAAGAGCTCAGGCAGGTGGGTGGACCAAAATAGCAGCAGACATAGAACCGGTTCTATGTCTGCTGTTCTTCAGAGCTACTGGTTCTATAGAGCTGGGCAGAACCGGTAGAATCCCACCCCTGCTTTCAAACTACTAGGTTGGGACAGGTAATGGGAGCTCACTCTGTAATGCAGTGCTAGGGATTCGAACCACCGAACTGCCGACCTTTCTGATCGAGAATCTCAAATACATAAATGAAATGGATTATATAGACACTTATCAATATGGGTTTGAGCCTGAGAAAGCTTTGGTATGATAGTTGATGTACTCTTTTCAGAGTGCACCTGTACTGTCCTTTTAGACCACACAGTGGCTTTCAATACTATCAACCATGATCATCTTCTAGACCTACTTTGGAAAATATGGATTAGAACTCTGTTTTGTGCTGGTTCCACTCTTTTCTTAGTGGTTAGACATAGTCTGGATGTGAGGAAACAGGATGAAATTGAATTTCTAGCAAGACAGAGTTACAGTATTGTTGATCCATAAGGGTGTTTAGGCAATTCCAGTTTTTCTTGATGGAGAAGCACTTTTATTTTTTTATTTTATTTATTTTATTTGGTTTGTCAATTGCTTACAAGATAATAGGTACAAGTAAAAACATAGTTATGAATACATGAATACATATAATAAAAATAAATATATATATAAAAGAAACAATAGGACAGGGACAGTAGGCACATTGGTGCAATTATGCACGCCCCCTACAGACCTCTTAGGAAAGGGGTGAGGTCAATAGTAGAAAGTCTAAGGTTAAAGTTTTGGGGGTTTGGGGAAGAAATCACAGAGTCAGGTAGAGTATTCCAGACATTGACCACTCTGTTGCTGAAGTCGTATTTCCTGCAATCAAGTTTGGTGCAATTAACCTTGAGTTTGTATCTATTGTTTGCTCTTGTATTGTTATGGTTGAAGCTGAAGTATTCATTGACAGGTAGGACATTGCAATATATGATTTTATATACTATACTTAGATCGGACCAAAGGCGACGTAGTTCTAGGTTTTCTAGGTCTAGAATTTCAAGTCTGGTGGCATAAGGTATTCTGCAATGAGTAGAGGAGTGGAGAACTCTTCTTGTGAAATATCTCAACTATGTTAATATGCATAATGTGGGTTCCAGACTGATGAGATGTATTTGAGTATTGGTCTAGCAAATGTTTTGTATGTTCTAGTTAGTAGTGTAATATACTATTTCTGAAAGAGTGGGTCTATGACTTAGGGATTCTCTTTTGGGTTTTTGCTTAAATCACAGGTAGGAGCTAATTCATTGGATCCAAAATGCAACAACTCATAGATTTTCTTATCCTTATCCATGGAAGTAAAATTACATGAGTGCCATGGGTCATTCATTGACTATCTGTTGGCTTTTACTTTAATTTAATATTTAGCCCCTTTACAGCTTGGCACCAAGTTGCCTTCAGAACCACATATCCCCCCTTCCCCATATCAATCTAATGTACTCAATCTTACTGGAAAAAGCAAATGCTTGTTTTCCATTTTAGGGAGCTTTATTAGGCTGAACCATGGAGGCACTGCTTTTCTGCAGCAATGCCATACCTCTGAGATTTCCTTGTAGTGGAAGTTATATTAGCTTGACTTTTCAGAAGTACTTGAAGCTGGAACTCTTCCAGATGGCATTCAAAACTTGATGATTCTGTGTGAAAGGCTTTTTTTTTTCTTTTTTTTCTTTTTTAGTTTTTAGTTTTTTTCTTGTATGCTTCATGTTTTTCCCCGATAGGAACTGGACTATGGATCTTTCAGTGATGTTTAGATTCCTGTATAGCTACTGAGAATTCTGTGGAAGTATGGCAGTTTAAATTTGAGAAATAAAGAGGCTATGAAGTCAAATTTGAACCTACCTTCACAAAAATCTTTATCATGGTTGAATTGAGTTAAACAATTAAACACCAAGAGAAAAATAGTTATCTGAGTCTGTAGTTTATTATTGGTTTGTTTTCTCTAAGTTTTCCCAAAGACTATCTGCTTTGTTTTCTTTTGGGAAAACGGTCATTTTGTATATTAGATGAAACTACCACTCCTAAGATAAACTTGAAACATCCATCAAAATGTACACTTATCATAAATTATAGATGATAGTTTGCTGATTTTCTATTCATTTGGTCCTGCAGAATAGCTGGGCATTACTGCAGTTTGTGCTCTAAAAATAATATTGATATTTTGACATTGTTAATTCTCTTTAAAATATTGAATATTGTTCAGTTATCAGTGCTTAAATTTTTAAGTATTTATGTGCCTTAAACAACATTATAAACACTAGCCACAATCCAGATAGTTTATTCCATGGACCGGATGCATCATGCGCGGCCATTACCACGCCCAGTTTAGCAAAGAGAAAAAAATATATCATGTAATGCTACCATGACGATGTGAATTTGACACCCCTGCTTTATTTGCATATAGAAACCCCTGGGATTCCTCCAGGTCTTTCGAAATATGAAATGGTAGCAATTCAAAACTATTCATCAGTCCCAAAATGACAAACTGAACTTTGCTTTGATTTTTTTTTAAAAAAATTGGTATACCAAGTAAAGCGGAAAATAAATGGGATTAGCACAAGTAAATCAAATACAGAAATCAGAAACACCTCAAAATATGTAACAAGTTGAAAACATTTTTGCATTATGTGCCTTGATCTACAGGAGGTTGAATCTAGGGTTATAGTAACAAATGTGCCTGTGAAATTATCATGGTTACCTAATTGCATATGTGAGCAAAATCCCAATCATGTGAGGATATGATGACGATATATGATACCTGTTAGTGTAGAAAGGCAATTAAAAGCACACTTACAACAAAACCACCTGATGTACCGTACTCTAGCTTAGACTCCAAAAGACTATTTTTTTAAATGTATTCAAATGTCAGAAGAGAAAAGAGCAGATTCATTTCTAGTTATGGTGAATTCCATAATTAGGGTGCAACCACTGGTCACATTGCTCTCAGTGCATTGACAGCCAGTTTGGCCTAGAGGCTAGAAAGCAGGAGACTCTTAGTTCAAGTCCCACTTTATCCTTGAAATTTAATGGGTGATTTGGAGCCAGTCACTATCTCTCAGGCCACTTGTTGTTGTTGTGGGGAAAATAGCAGAAGGGATGTGTATTGGATATGTTTGCTGCCTTGAATAAAATAAAATTAAAAAAGAAATACAAATTGAATAAAATTCTAAAGGGGTACCTTAAGCAGATCTTCTCTCCAGTAGGATGAACAAACTGTGATTAGATCAGACAATCCCTTATGTAATCCAGTAAAGTGTAGAATAGAGTTGTTTAAAGCTAATATACAACATTATGTATTGGATCCAGGTGCTTGATGGAAACTAGTGAAGAAATTGCAAAGTAGGTGTAATATATTTTCTGACTAACAATCAATCCCATCTGTGGCAAAGTATCTTTAGAGGAACCCCTTTGTAGAATGCACTGAAGTGATGTTCCTCAAAATAGCTCTATTTTTCTTGGTCAAAATGATGACTTCATGTAACACAATTCTTAGTTTATCTGTGAAGCATTTGGTGTCAATATTCATGAAAACCTTATCTAATTAACACTTTTCTCCTTCCTATAAATATCTATGCCACAATCTGTAAATCAAAATCCTTTGGTTTGCTGTCTTTATTGGTACATCTATCTTGATTTATGCTGATAAAATTAAAATCTGCAGAATAGATTAATATCCATAGTTTTCAGAAGCTTAATTGTGGCTTTTAACAATGTATGCTTTTCTAAAATCAATTTGACATCAAGAAATTAAAATTGAGACCATTGGGAATGGGAGCCACAGTTCAAAGGTCCCACTCTCAGTATTTCATAGTTTTCATCCAACTCCATAGTCTATGTAATGCTGTTAATCCCACATATTTCAAAGCAAAGCAAGCACATGAGTATCCACTTTCACCAACCCCACATTCATATTATATATATGAAGAGAAAATACGGGATTGAGCACACTTACCAACCAACTTCAGTTTTCCTATAGGACTGCTGATAAAATCTTCCCACAAAGGTCATCTATTAGAGTTTACACTGTTTATTTTCCATATTTAAGCTTTACTCTTTACTCTTTCCAACTCCTCTGTCTCTTGGACAACAAATATTATTCATTGATATCCTCTGATGTTTCAACTGTCATTTCTATTCCAGCCTCAGTTTCTTCAGTTTCTTTGCTTGAAAGCTCCAGCTTCACATTATTTAACTGCCAGGCATAAAAAATCAGGAACCAAGGTTGTTCAAATGAGCACAAGTTTATTCCATGCTTTCTCTCTACAAGAAACTGAACTATTAATGATCAAGGGAGTTCCAGTGTTTCTTGATGGGGAAGCACTATTTCTGAAAGAGCTGGTCTGTGGTTTTAGGGATTACTTAAATCACAGATAAGAGCTAATTCAATGAGTCCTAAATGCAGTGGTAGATATGAGTCAATGTAATTCAAGGAAGGTTGGACTTAGATCTCTTGTGGGCATGAAAGACTCCAAATTGACATTATTTATTTATTTATTTTGTGAAACAATTATTAGATAACAGGTATGAGTATAAACATGGTTATAAATACATGAAATGGATACGAATAAGAAAAAAAGAAACAATAGGACAGAGACGATAGGCATTTTTTGGTGCGCTTATGCACGCCCCCTACAGACCTCTTAGGAAAGGGGTAAGGTCAATAGTAGACAGTCTAATGTTGAAGATTTTGGGGTTTGGGGAAGAAACCACAGTCAGGTAGAATATTCCAGACATTGACTACTCTGTTGCAGAAGTCGTATTTCCTGCAATCAAGTTTGGTGCGGTTTATCTTTAGTTTGTATCTATTTTGTGCTCTTGTATTGTTTTGGTTGAAGCTGAAGTATTCACTGATAGGTAGGACATTGCAATATATAATTTTATATACTATAAATATATAAATTTTTTATATACTATGATGCACTTGACCCTCCTTGGGGTCAGCCTGGTCATCTTCTACATCAACTTGCACATTATGATGTCTATTCTTTATTGTTATTTTTACCTGTAACCTATTAGAAATTGCATTCTGGTAGTCTAACAGCACAGATTTGTCACTTAGGACAATAAGAACAGGTAGAATATTCTCTAGGGTTGGTAATTGTCTGACCTCTATTGTCTTTTTCTATTTCACTATATAAAAGCAGTCGATCAAAACTAACAAATAGACCTGTATATTTGTGCGAGGCAACTAAAATTCACTTTGACAAGGTGGTTTGCACCGTAGAGGTGATATGATTCTCCTCCTCAAGATGAAAAGACAATGTGATTTGATTTGTCTTATGAAGGTGTCTTTTTGTGTTGCCTCACAGCTTTGAATGGCAATAGCAATTACCACAAAAGGTTTCCATGTATATATTATGCCTCTGCAGAAGCGTCTTCTCGCTATTGGATATGGCAGTTGAAGTCTTAGAGAAGAGGCAAAGTAAGGCAACATGGCTTCTTTACCCTTAGAAAAAGTGGAAGAGGTACATTGTTTTGTGAAACAACTTTGAGAAGATGCTGTGCACAAGCCGGATATTTTTCAAGACAAAACCATTGCATTATGGCAGGTTTGCTGCTTGTTGGTAGGTTATCAGCTGAAGGTTAAATAGGTATATGTTAGGCTTCCTTCACCTGAAGATGAGAAGGGACAATGATGAAAAATGTCAAAGTTTTCTCATTGCACTCATAGCTGCATAGTTAATAATGGCTGTTTCTTGTATTTTACAGTCTTTATGATGTCAATATGAAGCTTTGTTATCATTGTAGTAAGATAAATGATACTAGGCTTTGATGTAGTATTGAGAAATATGAGTGAAAACCCAAGCACAATTTTACATATCTGGTTTAGGAGTTGAATGTTAAATGAATAAACATGGTACCAAAAACGATGTCCCTGGGGAAAGGGAAAGTGATACTTTAATGTTGTTTTTCACTAGCTTCTAAAATAATTAGAAATAAAACAATTAGCTGTTTCACTGCAATCTATTTTGAAATTTCTTCAGTTTCTCCTTCAAAGCTTATGCTATCAGGAGAATCTGAGACGACTCTTCTACTGTAACACTTGCTGAACAGTTTAAACAAGGGTCCACGAGCTGCAGCCTACTACCACACCGTGGTCTATTTGGAACTGGGCCATGTGAAAGGAGGCCTGGTGCACATGTGCATGGGCACGAGTGGTGGGCAGGCATGTATGTGCATCAGAGGTGGTATTCAGCAGATTCTGACCAGTTCTGGAGAACCGGTAGAAGAAATTTTGAGTAGTTCGGAGAATTGGCAAATACCATTTCTGACTGGAGATTCTCAGTATCCTTCCCCTGCCATGCCCACCAAGCCATGCCCACAGAACCAGTAGTAAAAAAAATTGAATCCCACCACTGATGTGCATGCATGTGAAGCTCTATTTGCTGTTGAGCTGTGTATGCATGCATGTGCATGCCAGGCCACTGCTGATGTAAGTGGAGCTGCATGCATGCACACTGGGCTGCTGCTTGCACAGTCCAGTTCCCCTGTCCCTCCCACCATCCAGGCCACTGGTTTACAGATTTGAGCAATACTGACACTTGTATTAGAGATGGTCAGCCCCAAGTATCCAAGAGATTTGGAAAACAGATGAGGAGGAAGTGAGCAACAGACATAAGTGATGTCAGGTCACCTCTGCTCTCTAGTTGTTCACAGGAGATCTGGTTGGCAGGAACAGTGAAGGAAGGTGATGAAGAGAGTATGATGCTTCTTTGTCTCCATGTACCTGCTGGCTAAGAGCTTTGAGAAGTGGATGTTCAGAAGACTAAATTGGTACATTTTGGGTAAATGAATAAATATAAGAATTGGTTAAATTATATAGATAGGTAGACAGATATGGGAGGAGGGGAGGAAGGGAGTGAACTAGCAGCCATAATTGTTTCCAGCCTCATCCATGTGAAGGTCATCCAAAGTTGGTGGCTTCAGCAAATGTCTTGAAATTGCTTGTAATGCATAGGGAAACTAGCCAGCCAACCCACCTAATGCCTCCTTGGCAGGTAGTAAAGCTTTAATAAGATGTATAATCCTTAGAATGTTTTGCTATGAAGAAGTTAGAGAATATAAAACTAACAAGGATGTAAAAATGCACAAAAATATGAATATGCCACTTCAGATACATGGATTTTCATTTTCATGGCAATTTAGACTATCAGCTCAGTAGTGATGGAAAAAGTGGACCCCCTTGCAATGAGAAAGTAACACATAAACAATCTATAACTAAGTTTCCAATTCTGATGCAGTTCTATCGACAACTTTATTTATCTTTCTGGCAGAAGGATGGGAAACAATGCTCCTGTTTCTACAGAAATAAGATCATGATCACTGACCATCACAAAAGAGGATAGCAGCCAGTTGCAAGAAGAGGAATGAGTCAAATTAAAGACTACCACTTACAGTACACTTCATTCTTCACGTGTGTTTCAACTCAGGCTGGAAAGTATGGCCAGAGCTCTTTTCCTCAGTTTAAATTATAAACCTGAATTTTCACATTCTGAAAATAATGAATTTATTCAGTTAAATATAATGCGTTGTTCTAAGCCTGGAATGCAAAGCCTCTGCTGGAAAATTTGCACGGTTGCCCCAGATGGTGGTGATCTTCTAAATTATTTGCAATGGAGTCTTTTCCCTACAATATTGTGGATTTGGGCTATATGACATTTTGTTCTTTCATTTTTAAACAAGAAATTTTGGGATGTGAAGATTGTTTATAGCAATCCAGTTAGCAGGTTGAACATATCTGTGCTTAATATAAAGGGAAAGTGGGGAAGGAAGGAAGGATGTCTATGATTCTTGAAACATGATTAATATTAATCTCTGTGGCAGAGCAAGCGAAAAAGATGAGGCCTGGCAAAATTCATTTTGAGACATCAAAACTGATAAAGCAGAAAATACATGCTGGTGAAGGATGATATCCTTTTGTCAATCTGTCAATATATGTACCTGATGACAATCTAAAATGAAAGGATCACCAAATAAACTGAAATGGTTGGTAGGAGTGATTAAAGCATAATGGATGGTGATATTTTAAGGTTTATTTTATTTGAGCGCATATATGCTTCTGATGGAATGTGGCTCATTTCCTTTCTTTTTAGGTATCTACTGAATGAGAAATATTATAATAGCACAGCCAGAAGCTTAGATTGAAATCAGTTGTATATGTCTACTTGTTCTTTGATCTTTGACCTCTTCTCTGCATAGAGGGGGCATCTTTGGAGCAGAGGAAATACTCTTTTTCCCTTCTTCCGTTATTCAGTTGTTGCTGACCTACAGATTCCCTTGCAGATACCCTGTTCACATTCACCTGAATGCATACCAAGGTCAATGTTTCTCAACTTTTAAGATGTGTGGACTAACTCCCCAAATCTCTGGGGAAGCATGTTGACTGAAATATTCTGGGAGTTAAAGTTCATGCATCTTAAAACTTGTTGGAAAGTCTGACTTAGTTCTTGTTAGATCTGGAGGAGTGGCGCAAGGAACGGAGACGAGGCATCGAATAGTGACTCAACTCTTTATTAGTGACTTCAGAAAGAGAACTAACTCTTGGGCAGCAGCAGCTCCTTTTTATAGAGCTGGCTGCTGTCACAGTGTCCAATGATTCAAGTTTGCCACGCTGGAAGCGTCCAATCGGCGGCGACCCGCTATCAGCCAATCAGATTAGCCAGAGACGACCAATCACGATCTGCTAACTGCGGGCCAATGAGAAGTGCAGGATTACGAGCCTGCTGTGGAAGTAAAACTATTAGGATTCAAAACCAATGCGTTTGCTTAGTTCGTAACAGTTCTTATCACATGCAGCTACTTACACCTCCGCATTGGCTACTAAGCTTTATTATCATCTGACTTCCAGCCTGCTTGCAAGCTTACTTCCTTGCTAAACTTGATGATTCATTTATGAAATTGATGTGTTTGTCAGATAAAAAGGAGTCAGTCTATATCTAATCATGGTTTGAGTACTTCTATTGACATTGATAGTGCTTAAGCAAACCATGAGTTCAGTATTAAAAAAAAAATAGCAGATATCTGAAGAAAACTTGGTAGCATCCCTTTTGCTGTATCTTCAAAAATTATGTAAGTTGACTTCCAGTGGCTTTCTTGTCGACGACAGATTGAGAGACCGTGATTGTGCGCATCTTTGATCCATGCTTACCCTGTTGGAGGAGTCCTTAAAGGACCGGATCCCTCTGACCCAACTCATAGGGGTGGGGGGAAGGGTGGGAGACAACCACTGGGTCGAGGGAAGTCGCATCTCCCTTCCTGGCTTGGCAAACTCCCCTAGAAGACAGGGAGAAGTGGCAGTCTTTAATAGGTGCCTTGAAGACAGGAAGCTGCCGGGACACAAGTTTGTGCTGGAGAGAGAAAGTCGTGAGCGGTGTGTAACTGGATAAAAGACTTTGAACATTCTTTTACATAACCTTGAAAAGCAGAAAGAAAGAGCCCTCGTTTGGAAGAGTGGTAGGGGCAAACGAGAAATAAGAGGAAAATACAAGGTAAAGAAAAAACTGGAAATAAAAGAATTATATGTGATTAGAGACTAAATTTGGAATAACATACAGAATTGGACAT
Organism: Notechis scutatus; assembly: GCF_049901735.1. Lineage (NCBI taxonomy): Eukaryota > Metazoa > Chordata > Lepidosauria > Squamata > Elapidae > Notechis > Notechis scutatus. The sequence goes on along the minus strand of NC_142009.1, from coordinate 263,864,253 downwards.
TAACAAACATTGGATAAAATGCTGGACTTATTTGAAATTGATAAAATTTAATATTAATACTACGGAAAAGTGAATTAAAAATAAAAGAATTCTAAGAAGAAAGTGATATAGAGCACCACCTAAGGATTAAAGATTTCTTTCTTGTATGTTTCTATGGAAAATTACTGGTCGTATAAATATTTGAAAGAGAAAAGAAATGGAATAAAAGATTGTTAATATAACAAAATCCCCAGGAGTTTATAAAAAAAGAAGGGGGGATTACAGTTAAACATAGAAGAATGCAATACTTTGAGACTGTTAGAGGTTGATTGTGACAAGAAAAGAGAAGAAAGAGAAAGTAAGATAAAGAGAGACTTTTGACAAGGACTATAACAGAAAAACTTGACTTTTAATAAAATAAAGAATAACTTAATAGACCAAAGAAATGGAAGAAATAAGCAAAGAATTTAAGTCGGAGCTCCAAAATGTGAGAGAGATATTTAAAGAAAGAATGACACTTGTGGAGTTAATGCTGAGTAAAGTAATGGCGTCACAGCTCATGGAAGAACAAAAGAAGCTCAGAGAGGATGAATTAAAAGAGGAAAATAACAGCCTTGATGAGCATAAAGAACAAGGACCATTATCGAAGGACATAAAAGGACTTAAAACAGAGACATAGACATTAGATATAATAAATAAAAGATATAAGATATTCAAGACTAAGAAGAAGAAGAAGGGTATATGTAAGAAGAAACCCCAAAAAAGAGAACTGAAAAGGGGGGGAACATGGCCGACAGGCAGAGGGAAATAAAAATAAAACTAGAAGGAAAAAAGAAGAAAGACTGGAGAAACTTGGAAAAGGGAAGCCTAGCCAAAATTAAAAGGAATGATAAAGTTACAAGATTTAGAGATAAGGGTTAGGGATTGTATGAGGGGGATACCACACAGGAATATATATTGGCATTTAGTTTAAAACTTGCTGGAAATTATTCTAGGATTATAACTATATCTATATCCATATCCATATCCATATCCATCTATCTATCTATCTAAAACTATCTATATCTATCTATCTATCTATCTATCTATCTATCTATCTATCTATCTATCTATCTATCTATCTATCTATCATCTATCTATATAACTATATATATAAGAAAGCACACACAAACACACACCAACCGCTACCTCAACGCCCAATCCCACCACCACCCAGCACAGATAAACTCCGTGGCCAAAACACTAATCGCCAGAACCAAACGCCTGGCAGACAAGACACACATTAAGACTGAACTATGCACCCTGACTAAAGTACTGACAGCCAACAGCTTCCACAAAAGCAAAATCACCAGCTTGATCCACAAAAACACACTGAAACATAATAGAGACCCAGAAGATGAACAGACCTATGGAACAGCTGTCCTGCCCTACATAAGAGGTACTACAGACAAAATTAGTAAGGTACTACACAGACATCACATCAAGACTGCCTTCAAAACAGACAGAAAAATAGCAGCCATCCTTAGCAACCCCAAAGATAAAATTGACCTGGAAAACCAAGGCATATACGAAGTCCCCTGTGCATCATGCCCAGCCACATACATTGGACAGACCAATAGAAGAATAAGTACCTGCCTGGATGAACACAAAAAATGCAGTCAAAAAGCTGGAACACACTTCCTCACTAGTCCAACACATGGAAGCCACAGGTCATAGCATCAACTTCAATGGCACCAAAACCCTAGCCACTATAGAAAACCCTAGCCACAGAATCATCAGAGAAGCCATAGAGATTGAAAAAAGACCAGAAAGCATGAATAGAAGAGATGATTCCACCAGGCTGTCAATCATTTGGAAGCCTGCACTCACAAACAAAAAAATATCCACACCACAAGCCAGGCAAACACCTGGGCACAAACAGATCCCCCCTGATACCTCCAGCTCAAACACACCCCAACCAGGCACCCAGATGAAACCCAGCTTCCTAACTAATGATAGCCGTCCATTTACCCGAAGCCAAGCTGCACTAAAGGCCTCTATTAAAGTAACACAATGCTGCCAGCCAATCAAGATACAAAAAGAGCCAAAAAACAGACAGAAGATATTAGAGACACCAATCAAGCAGAACACAGCAAACTCCGAGACCAATAAACAAAGACCAAGACTCCCAACCAATCAGGATGAAGAAAAAACCATTCCGGCACAGCAATAGGCTGCCCCAAATTTAAATCTGAAACCACTGTAAAAGTCTGACTCACAGACGGACACAATACAGAAGCCTGATGATGGGAGATGAGATTCTGCTGAAACGTTGCTACAACTTTAAAAGAACAACTACAATGACGTGGGAAAATACCCGAACAAAGCCGAAGGCCATACATGTAAGTACCCGCGAAAACTTAAGAATATATATATATATATATATATAAAAACTGTAAATGAATTATTTTGTTATGAACCCTTACATTGGAGGATTAAAACAGGAGAATGGAAATGTATTAAAATATATGGATAAATTTTGGATAAGTGGTAAGGAAGAAAAATATAATTATTAATAATTATAAGAAAAGTAAAATGTATTAAAACATATACATTTTGGCAAAGTAGAAAAGGGAAAAATATGATTATTAATGATTAAAGAAAAGTGAAGATGAAATGAGATATATTAAGAAGTCAGCTTAGCGATTTCAGGGGGGATATCTTAAAATATATATGTTTTAAAATATACAGTTGATTATTTAATGTTACTATGTTTAAAGTTGGGGAATGAATTATTAAATCAGATCGATTGAGGGGTTATACCATGTGGATCCTAAATATATTGGTTTTTATTTTTACTCTTTTAGATTGTTTATTATATAATTGGCTTAGGAAAAATTGTGGTGGTCTCTCATGAATGAAAACACTGAGACGACGTCTTGAAGCAAGATAGGGATGAGAGCACAAAACATACTCTGACACCCTCTTTTATTAGAAGCAATCCTTGTAACAATTTTGTTAGTGTCTTGTCACAAACGCATTACATCATACAAAATGCACTGATTATTCGCATAAGCATACAAAGCTGCAAAGTCTAAGTTTGCTACAGTTCTGGGTAAGAAATGGCAACATTTTGACCTTGTTCCTTGCTTCGTGTTGCAGTCAACTACCAGAAGGCCCGTTGTCCTTGCACGTACACAAAGAACAAATAATAATTCCCACATCTCCTCTGTTTTTCTTTTTTAAGAGACAGGGAGTGTTTATTCCCAATAACAGCCTTTGTCAGGCGCATAGGCAAGAGTACTGTGCATGCTGATGTTATCCATGGCATTCGTGACTTCTTCGACCATCACAAACATCTTGTCCTCGTCTGGATCGTCACAGGTTGGCTCTCCCATCTCATCTTCGGATGGCAGTGGTTCATATGTGTTAGTTATTTGTTGATTCCAGAGAGCCATTACCTGCGCAGTGGCTTTTTTCTCAGCCAAAAGGGATAAACTGTTAGAAATAGTGCGTACAAAGATAGGTAATACACAAGGCAATATAATACATCCCGCAGCAATCATACCAATAAGCGCTACAATAGCTTGCAAACCAGGCAATTTTGGGAACCAGGATCCAAACATGTCTCTAAAATCAAGACCATTCCATGTTTGTACAGGTACATGTGCAATCTTGATCATTCTATCAGTAATTTGTTGAATAACTTTTCCACTATCATCTACCTCAATACGACAATTACTAAGGTTAAACTTTCCACACACTCCTCCTTCTTTGGCAAGGAGATAATCTAAAGCCAAGCGATTTTGCATGATATATGTTCTAGACAATGCACTTTCTTTAGCTAGTGTTTTCAAAGCAAGAGCAGTTTCATTGGTTATAATTTCTAATACAGCTTGCAACCTTATAATTCTATTGAGCATATATATGGGGATATACCAATAGTTGTAAACAGTGGTGGCCCCCACGTTAGTCCCGGACACCTTTTGAAAGAGATATTTCTTTTCCTGTAGATAAGATCTCTGCCAGCTGTGTGAGCCGCAGGTGACTCCTGCAGCATCGTTAGGACCTTGACCTTTGCTGATGGCAAAGCAAGCATCAAAGCATACTGAGGTGTTGGTACCCCCCCGAGTGACATTATGGGTAATGTACCCATTTTTTGCTTGACTGGTTGAGAACATTGAGGCAAGGTCAGAGCTGGATCCTCCTTTGTAGGCATAGACATATAGGGAGGCGGTGATGGGCCCCACAGCCTTTGGCCCATAGCACTGAATGCCTCCAGCAGTGTAACATCGCACATATTGAGTGTTGTTATGCAGACAAGGGGAGACTGTCGTGGAGTTGCATTCAGGCTTCAAAGTATGATAGATCAGGGTGGATTGGGTCTTCGTTCCGCTGCGAGTAGTTTTAATGCAGGCGTCGCAGGAGGATGGGGAGGCTGTCGTATCGGCAGGAATGATGTGGAAACCCAGGAAGCAAATGATGAATGCAGCGGGCAGCTTCATGATGCTGATGTAGGCAAGGCTGGTTTGGGTAGAAAAGGCCTTACTTGTCGTCCGGGGACCCAGGTGGTGGTGTTGTTGTTGTAGGAAACAGCCGCGTACCCTCGTCCCCAGGTTATAAGTTCAGCAGGCCCTTTCCACTGAGGATCTGGAAGCTGACGAAAATATACCGTTGGTCTGGGTTCAGGATGAGGCGAAGAAACAAAATGACGTGATGCCGCCGAGCATGGGGGGGGATCTGGACTCATTGAGGAAGTTAAGAGTAAATAAACAAACATTTAATGCATTCTGGAGTCCTGGCAACTCTGTGACAGTCTTAAATTTGAATTTTTCCAAATTATTTTTAAGGGTTAGATTAGTTCGTTCAACAATGGCTTGTCCCTGAGAATTATGTGGAATACCGAATTTGTGGGTAATTTGCCATTGGGAGCAAAATTGTGCAAAAGCAGTACTGGTGTATGTAGGACCATTGTCCATTTTTATCTCCTTGGGTTTTCCCATGGAGGCAAATGTTTTAATGCAGTGGTTGATGACATGTTTCACCCATTTGAGGTGTGGCCATGATAAATCCTGAATGAGTGTCTACAGTAACATGAAGATATTTCCATGGATTAAAGGGTGGATATTGAGTAACATCCATTTGCCAAAGTTCTAAGGCGTTTATGCCTCGAGTAAAGAAACACCCATGGGTAAAGAAACATCTTGACGAGAGCAAGTGGGGCATTGCTGGATTATTGCTGCTGCTTCACTCTGAGATATTTTAAACTGTCTGGCCAAGGCTTTTTTATTTTGATGAAAATAACTATGACTGTCCCAGGGTGTTTGTTGTGAAAGAATCATGCAAGAGATGGCGCTGTCTGCGGTTGCAGCTGCGGCCACCGCATCAGCCATATCGTTGCCCTCTTGCAAAGGGTCGGGAAATGGCTGATGACTGCAGATATGAGCAACATAGTAGAGATGAGAGCGATTAACAAGCAAGGTTTGTAAGGCAAGAAATTGCTGTAATAAGTCGGGCTGTAACAGCGGGGAGAGATAAGCATAGGCAATGTTCTTGATTAAGTAAACGACATACAAGCTATCTAAAATTAAGTTAAAAGGTTGGTGTTTGAATTCAGCGAATGCAATGATAGCAGCAGCCAATTCAGAGCATTGCACGGACTTTTGAGGAGAGGTTATTTTTGTTTTCCAATCGCTATCGATTTTCCAAACACACGCCCCATATTTTTTTCCTCCGTCGGCGTAGACAGTAATCGCCGAAGAGATAGGACCGGGCGCTTCTTTTGTAGCCAATTCAAAGGGAACAGTTTTTAACAGAGTTAGCCTCCCATCAGGAGGGGGATGGCATGAGATTTTCACTGGCCAGTCCCCCAGCACTGACTGGAGAGATTCGGAGTTGATCAGCAGGGTATCCCAATCTGACAGGGACATGGGGACATATAGTACACTTGGCTCTATCCCAGCCAGGGATTTGCTGCGTTGGCGACTCTTACTAATCAGCACGGTATATAAAGAAGCTTTTGTACTAAGATATTTTTTAGGGGTGTGAGGAAGATGTATCCATTCTAAGATAAGGAGGTTGCTAGTATACTGAGACTTTTGGGTTAATACAGCAGTAGGTAAGGAGGGGGTATTAAGCAAAAGAAGGGAAAGAGGGGTTGAGGTCTCACATCTATCAACCCATCGACTTCTCATGATTTCATTAACTTTATCTATGACACTCATCTGAGTGTCGGTCATGTGTACTATATCTGCCGGGGATTTCCCTTTCCGCAAAGCCTCAAACAGGGGCTAAACAAATGAGTAGTGATGCCAAAATAGGGACGCACCCAATTGATGGCTCCTAAAAGTTGTTGTAAACGCACTAGGGTTGTAGTGCAAGAGAGGGTCAGTTTTGGCACCACCGGAGCAGATGAGGCTTGTAACAATTTGTGACCTAGATATTGATATGGAGCCTTCATCTGATTTTTTTCTGGCGCTACCAAAAGGCCTCCTGCAGTTAAGAGATCTTGTAGTTTTTGCAGTGAGGCAGCCACAGTGCCAGGAGCCCCTGGGGCTGCTACTAAGATGTCATCCATATAGTGATAAATAATGAAGTGAGGATGTGATTTTCTAAAGGGATCAATAATGTGATGTACATAAGCCTGGCACATGGTAGGGCTGTTTAACATTCCCTGTGGTAGCACCTTCCATTGATAACGTGCTGCTGGTGCTTCATTGTTAGGAGTGGGAATAGTAAAGGCAAACAAGCGTCTGTCTTCCTTATGCAAAGGTATAGAGAAAAAACAGTCCTTAAGATCTATGACCACAAGGTCATAGTCTTTGGTAATCATATTGGGATTGGGCATGCCACATTGCAGGGGTCCCATTGTTTGGATCACAGCGTTGACGGCTCGGAGATCATGTAAAAATCTAAATTTACCTGATTTCTTCTTTATGACAAACACAGGGGTGTTATAGGGGCTATTAGAGGGCTCAATATGTCCCTGAGTAAGTTGTTCTTTTACCAGCTGTCGCAAGGCAGCCAGTTTTGGAGCCGTCAAGGGCCATTGATCCACCCAAACAGGGACTGGTGTGGTTAGTTGCAAGCGAAGAGGAAAAGAATGAGTCATTTTAGCACAAGAGAAGCTTGAAACTGTGAGAGCAAGTCTCGCCCCCACAGATTGGTATGCAGGGGGAGCACAATAGGCTTGATTTGAGCAGTGCCTGTCAGATTTTCCCCCGTGACTGAGAGCCAATTTGTGCTGACTCTGGCCGTTTGGGTCCGCCCCACTCCTCGAACTGACGGGGAGGGGGTTGTAGGCCACTCGTTAGGCCATTCTGCAGACCTAATCACAGAGACATCCGCACCAGAGTCCAGAAGTCCTCGAAAAGAGCGACCCTGCACAGAAAGCAGAAGCATGGGCTTAGTCTCGGTGAGAGTCTCTGTGATAGTCAGAATGTCAGGGGACTTTTTCAGCAACATGATGAATTTCACCAAAATGTCCCCTTTTTGAATTGTAGTAGGCAGGGTAGCACAAACAGAGAGAATTATGGTAGGTCCTAACATGTCCTCCGAAAGCACCATCGGAGAGATGTGGAGACCTTTTAACTGTGCAATAGGGTGTGGTTGGACGATAGCATCAGCAGGGAAAACAGAAAAAGAAAGTGTAGACGTGGCAGAAAGAGAAGCGGGGGTAGGGAGGTGCAGATCAAGATTTTGAGCAGTGAACAGTTCAAAAACATTCCGGACACACGGCGGTGAAGGTGCAGCCTTGAGTGTGGGGCTAGCTGCTAGCCCCTCTACCCGTTTCCCTGATCCTCTTCCTGAGCAGCATTGCGATATTGTGAATTGTTCTGGCCGGTACGGCATTGATTAGCCCAACGATAGCCCTTCTTGCATTTTGGACAAACTGTTTTTGGGTAAACATCACGCCGGGCGGCGGAGCGGGAAGCGCCAACGCCTGGGGCTCTACATTGACTTTTAAAGTGGCCGGGCTTGCCGCAATTAAAGCAATTACCGGAGGGTTTATTGCCTTGAGTAATGGCAGCAGCCATCACTTGGGCAGTATATTGCTGCGTGCCAACGACCGCACAAGCCTGAAGATACTGCGCTAAAGTAGAGCCAGGGACATTGATTAATGGAGCAAGAAGGTTTTTACAATCAGCATTAGCATTCTCATATGCTAGTTTCATGAGTATTTCTTGGCGAGTGTCTTCATTAGAGATTTGTCGCCTGAGAGCTTGTTGGAGGCACTCAATAAAATCATTATATGACTCAGTGGGTTTTTGAATAATTTTTGTGAAAAACTGAGGAGCGGAGCCAGGGTCCTGCACCTTGGACAGAGCGTGAAGAGCAGCTTGAGCAGTCAAGTTAAGAGCAGCTGGAGGGGTGTTATACTGAGCCGTGGCTTGGAGAAAAGCACCTTCCCCAGCTAGCTCATCAGCCTGGAGATTGGGGTTACGGGTTGCCAAAAGTTGGCATTGCTGAACAAATTCAGAAGACCACACTACGAACTGAGTGCCCAAGGTGACCATATAAATCAAGTTCTTCCAATCAGCCGCAATCATAAGGTGGGAATTTGATAAAGCAGCAAAGAGTCCTTGTGTAAAAGGGACATTAACCCCATACATCTGGACGGCCAATTGGATATCTTTTATAAATTTGACGGGGGTCGGCTCCCAAAGGGGAACATTATTACCCTGAGAATTGGGAGCGAACACTAGCGGGAAAAGGCCAGGAGAATCTTCAAAGTCGAAATCACCACGCAGCATGAACTGCGCCCATGGGAGGTGGCGCAGGACGAGAAGGAGACAAAGACTGCGAAGAGGCGGGTGGAGGGGCTGAAGGAGAGGAAGAAGGAGAAGAGGAAGAAGAAGGCTTCGGAGGTTTGTCGGGGGAAACAGGGGCTGCAGGGGTGACTAGTCGCACAGGAACATTAGTGTAAGGAGGAGGACAGTGCAAGGGGGCAAGGAGAGGTTGCTCATGAGACCGCAAGGCTTCAAAAACCACCCGCCATGCCAAAAGAATTTTCAGGGGTGTGCTTGGGGAAGCGTGTAAGTGTTTCCCCAATCGTTGCCACACGGAGGCTTTAAGAATCCCTTTGTGCGGATAGGAGGGGTAATGAGACCAAATATGACTAAGTAAATCTTCTAAAGAGGCTTTACTGAGGGGCTTTTCAAGAGAGCCCCCTCTTTTAAAAATGAAGAAATTTCATTTGGTTAATTCTCTTAGTTCCTCAATGTACAATTTCTGGTCCTGAGAGAATCCTCCACCCATACTCACGAGGGATCCACGGCGATCGCCTGTGATCGAATCAGGGATGAGGTGCACCAAGGCTATGCCAGCCGATGAGTATGGATGGTCCAAAGACGTATCACTTTTGAATGGATCACGTCGGGGTCACCATTTGTGGTGGTCTCTCATGAATGAAAACACTGAGACGATGTCTTGAAGCAAGATCGGGATGAGAGCACAAAACATACTCTGACACCCTCTTTTATTAGAAACAATCCTTGTAACAATTTTGTTAGTGTCTTGTCACAAACGCATTACATCACACAAAATGCACTGATTATTCACATAAGCATACAAAGCTGCAAAGTCTAAGTTTGCTACAGTTCTGGGTAAGAAATGGCAACATTTTGACCTTGTTCCTTGCTTCGTGTTGCAGTCAACTACCAGAAGGCCCGTTGTCCTTGCACGTACACAAAGAACAAATAATAATTCCCACAACAATTAAGGGTAATAATGATGTGTAATGTTAAATAAAATAGGTGGTAAGCTGAAAATGGAAATAATAGGGGATAAAGAACTGGGAATCTATATTTGGATGAAATAATATTGATATTGAATTAATGAATTGAAATATGAAATGGAAACTTATTTAAAGATGAGTGAAATTGACTATGATATGATATTATATTAGATTGGTGGAAATGAAAGTGTGATTATGTACAAGTGTTATAATCTGGAATCACATTGCCCACATAAAGAGATGTGTAAAAATTAAAAAATTAAAAACTTTTTGGGAAAAAAAACACACATGTAAGTTGTTCTTAAAGTAACAGATTTTATGAGCCTTATTTATTTTACATGGTAATTACATTCTTAAGGAAATAATAGAAAGAAGAACTGCAAAGTTTTTTGAAGGACATGATTTGATGGTCAAACTATATGTTATTTACACAATTTCTGTATGCATCTTCCTTCTGATTTTCCCTTGTTTTTAATGAACTATAAGAGTTTTCTTTCTTTGAATACACAATTCATTGAAAAGCAGCTTTTCTTTTCAATTCTAAATCTTACTCTGAGTGAAAATTGTTTTCCAGCACAACTTTTCTTTTAATTAAAAAAATGTCTAATTTTTGAGGAGGACATAATTAGAACTTGTACACCAGGGAATAATTTGTAATATTTAATTACATGCTATACAGTAAGAGAATCTCACAATCATCTTTCAGTGCATAAAGAGAAAAGTGAGAACTAGAGGTCCAGGTCCCATTCAGCAGCTGAGGCTGGCAGTTTCCCTTAATATTATAATATGGTCATTGCTTTATCAGGAAAAACTAGAAAACTAGATTATTCTAATTTATGAACTTTGCAGTCCACAAGTTTGAAACCTCTTAGGATCCATTCATGTTATTCCTAAAATAACAGCACAGCCAGAGCACATTGGAGGAAAAAAAAAATGCATGCACTTTAAAGGACATAACTGGCAATGACAAAAGATACAAAAACTAAGAAATTGTAACTTTCACTAAAGTTGTAATTGACAAAAGCTGCTAATTATTACTTAACTTCTTAGAAAAGTTGTTGTTGTTAGTCGTGAAGTCATATCCAACCCATTGCAAACACATGGGCAATCTTCCTCCAGGCCTTCCTGTCCTCTACCATCCCCTGGAGTCCATTTAAGTTCATACCAACTGCTTCAGTGACTCCATCCAATCATCTTATTCTCTGTCACCCCTTTCTTCTTTTGTCCTGAATTGTTCCCAGCATTAGGCTCTTCTCCAGTCAGTCCTTCTTTCTCATGAGGTGGCCAAATATTTGAGTTTCATCTTCAGAAAAGTTCTTTTCAGATAGTTGTTATCTGCTTGATTCTGCCTCCCTCAAAGCTAACCACTTAGCCATAGTTATGTAACAAAGTTATGTCAACACTGGGTTCATATCTATGATAAAATATGAAGTGTTTGGAGGTTACACACAAACACACACACACAAACACACACACACACACACACACGCCAGTAGGGTGTATGGGTTAAGGTGCTGGACTAAGAAAAGGGAGACCCAAGTTCTGACCCTTAGACATGGCAGATCTGGGTGACTTTGGGTTGGTCATTATCAATAACAACAGCATTTAGGCTTATATATTGATCCACATTGCTCATTTATTTAGCATATGGAATATTATACATGGGCTTGCAATACGTAGCAACATTTTATCTAAATTTAAAAAGCACAATAAAATATAAATGTTAAAAAGACCTATATTCGGATACCAATGTCTAGGTCATCTAACCATTAGATGATTATATGAAAAAAAGGGCATTGGTACTAACTGATGCACCCATTCTCTGTGAGCTGTGAAAAGCATCCAGTGATGGAAGGTGCTTCAGTCCCTTCTAGGAAGGCTGGGCTTAAACTTGAGGACGCTCCTCCTCCTCCACGAGACTCCTCCTTAGCGTCCCCAGTTTTGTGAAGCTGAGGTAGTGATACCCTGTATGCTCAAGCCTATGTAATAACCCTGGCTAGAACAGACCCTCTACCAGACGGAATAAAAGGGTGGGGCTGGATGCTCTTCACAGCTCACAGCGAACGGGCGTATCAGGTAAGTACCAACATCCTTTCTCCCATGAGCTGTTCAGAGCATCCAGTGATGGGACATACCAAAGCTTGGCACTGTCCTAAGGGAGGGACTCCATCTAGGTTGCAGACCTAACTGTCTCTGAAATAACTTGCTGCAAAACTCACCTACCAAATGAAACCTCAGCAGAAGCAAATATGTCAATTTTATAATTTCTAATAAATGGAGATGGAGAAGCCCAGGTTGCAGCTCAGCAAATCTCCTCTATTGTAGCTTAGGTCGCCCATGCTGCTGTGGTGGCTGCACTCCTGGTGGAGTGAGCGGTAATGCCTTGGGGCACTGGAATCGAGTGAGAGTCATACGACTTAGCGATGGTGGCCCTTAGCCATCTACCTATGGTAGAGGGTGAACCTTGCACCCCAGGGTGTTAGGCTGAAAGGACACGAAGAGGGCTTCTGTCTTTCTGGAGGGCACCGTGCACTCTATGTAGATCCATAAGGCCCTTCTTACGTCCAAGCGGTGCTATTGGTGTTCGAGCCTGTGTGATGGACGTGAGCAAAAATTTGGGAGCACCAGCTCTTGAGTTTGGAATGAAGGAGGGATCTTGTCTGAGAACCACTCTATCTGAATGGAAAATGCAGAGATCTTTGCGCACCGATAATGCAGCTAGTTCAGAGATTCTTCAGGCAGATGTAATTGCTATCAGGAAAACTACTTTGTAGGTTAGAAATCGAAGTGTCGTGTTCCTTAGTGGCTTGCAGGGACCTGTAGTAAGGGCCAATAGTACCTTATTTAAGTCCCAAGTTGGATATCATTGCACAATTGGGGGGGGGGCTCAAGTTCTTGGCACCGCACAGAAAACTGCGAATACGAGGGTGATGAGATATGGAGGTAAGATCATCCCAAGATATGACCGAAGCCAGGGCCGTCATCTGTCTCCGCAGAGTATTGGGTGATAACCCTTTGTTTAGGCCCTCCTGTAAAAATTCTAATAACTGCGCTACTGATGGGGAAGTGGGGTCGATCTGAACCCTCTGACACCAACGGCAGAAGCTAGACCAGGTGGCTTCATAGATTCATTTTGTCGAAGGATATCGAGCCGACTGAATAGTGTGAATAACTTGAGTAGAAAGGTGTTCGTCTCTCAGACATCGCCGTTCAACTTCCATATGGCTAAGTTTAGCCATTGAGGGTCTGGGTGTAGCACTGGGCCTTGAGACAGTGATATGACCAATGATGGGATCCTCCACAGTGGTACTGTCGAGAGGTCCTTCAGGTCTGCAAACCATGCTCGTCTTGGCCAATAAGGAGCCACTAATAGCAGGTCCACTTTTTCTTCTAGCAATTTCTGAATCAATTTTGGGATCACGGGGAGGGGAGGAAAGCCTTATAGCAGTCCGGTGGGCCAGTGACATCTGAGGGCATTCATGTCCTCGCTCCCTGCAATGGGTAACGAGAAATGAATCAGGGAAGCTGTGCATTGAGTGGGGAGCCAAACTCCAAGTAGCTTCTAGAAAGATCTTGGGGTCCAGACGCCACTCTGATTGGTCTAACGTGGCTCTGCTGAGCCAATCCGCTTGTACATTCGCTACTCCAGATACGTGCTCCACCTTTAGAGAGAGAAGATGGATTTTGGCCCACAGGAATAGTTATCTGAATCCAGGTTGTCTTTGAAATCTTGAATAGTAGGGTTGGTAGAAGGGGCAAAAGGGCTGTGGTGATCTGGACTCTGATTGACAAAAAAGAGAGGGAAGAATTTTCTTTTTGGTTCTGGCTTCAATTAGGTGGGGTTCAAGCGCACTGCCATATAGTTTGTTCTCTGAGATGGGAGCTGAGGCAAGCCACCACTTGTGCTTGACATCTGCCTGCCAATGCCTGAGCCAAAGTAACCTTCTAGCCGCAATTTGGGAAGCAATGGCACTAAAGGAAAATTTAACTACATTGAAGGTAGCGTCTGCTGAAAACTCTGCAGTGGCGATTAATTTAGCCACATCTTGATGTGCCCTAATGTTTGAGGCTGGAATGGTATCCCTCAGGTGATGGAGCCATCTGAGAGTTGATCTGGTGAAAAAGGAGGCGACTGTGGCCGCTCTGATGGCCCATGCATCCGAGACGTGTGCCCTGCGGAGGGCTAGTTCCGCCCTCTTTTCCTCAGGCTTGAGAGCCTCTTCAGCTTCACTTGAGATGGCTAAGGAAGATGCAAGTGCAATGATAGGCTTGTCCACTTCCGGAGTGTTTAGAAATTTAGAGAACTTAGGTGCCAAATTATAGTATTTTTTATCATGTCCTGTGGGAGCAGGATATCAGGCTTCTGCAGCCCATTGTTTTTGCACTAAATTGGAAAACATGTGTGGCACAGGGATAACCTCTGCCTCAGTGACTGGTTGAGAGAATATGAGATCCTCTGCTTCCCCTGGAGTATTTGGTGGGGGAGGGGTACCCATATTATCCAGCCGTGCGGTGTTCTTGGCCTTAAACACCAGGGATTTAAATAATTGTAGGCAGAATAATCCTGTAAATATGGGGAGGTCAGGTGACCATCCTTCATCATCATACATCCCCCTTTCTAGCAGATCCACCTCTGACAATACCTGGTCAATGGTGTGTACTGACCCCCCCCTCCATTTGATCCATTGGATCCCCTTGATCTCCCATATCCTGTTTGTACTGAGGGTCTCTGACAGTGGGCAACGATGGGGGGGGTACCTGATGAAGATGTGGAAACATCTACAAAATCTATGAAAACACACACACACACACACACACACACATGTATGTATATATATATATATATATATATATATATATATATATATATATATATATATATATATATATATATATATATATATATATATATATATATATATATATATATATCTTTGGTTATTCGGTTTTCTCCCACGTAAGATTGGAAGTATCTAGGCAACGTTTCGATGAAGTCTCATTCATCATCTTCAGGCTTCTGTCTTCAGCTCTGTGCTTCTCAGAGTGATGCAGCTGCAGTGATGCAGCTGCAGTGCGGCTTCTGGTCTGTGGTCGTGTCTCATCTTCTGTGTGGGTGTGAGTCTGCTTTTTACGTGGAAGTGTGGTGGTGGCATCTTGTGTGGCCCTCGTGGGTGTAGGTCTGGTGTCATTCATCATGTTAGGTACTCGTCTGTTCATGAGGGCGGGTTTCCAAATGGCTGGTAAGCGGGAGGTGTCATCTCTTTTATTCATGAATAAAAGAGATGACACCTCCCGCATGAATAAAAGAGATGACACCTCCCGCTTACCAGCCATTTGGAAACCCGCCCTCATGAACAGACGAGTACCTAACATGATGAATGACACCAGACCCACACCCACGAGGGCCACACAAGATGCCACCACCACACTTCCACGTAAAAAGCAGACTCACACCCACACAGAAGATGAGACACGACCACAGACCAGAAGCCGCACTGCAGCTGCATCACTATCCACTTCAAACCCCCCGAGCCACACATGAAGCGAACGGACCCCCACCATGAAGATGCAGCACGACCACGAACTCGAAGCCAAACAGCAAGATCACAGCTCACCAGCTCAAATCCCCTAGTAACTAAGACCAACCTGAGCACAACCAAGCCCCCACCTGAACAGAACACACCTCCAGCCAATCAGAACATGGCCAACCCCCAACCAATCAGAATACAGCCAAACCCCCAACCAATGAGAACACACCCCCACCCAATCAGAACACAGCCAAGCCCCCACCCAATCAAGTCACACAGCAGTTAAAAGGAAGAAGCAGCTGCAAGCTCACATCACTCTGAGAAGCACAGAGCTGAAGACAGAAGCCTGAAGATGATGAATGAGACTTCATCGAAACGTTGCCTAGATACTTCCAATTTTACGTTGGAGAAAACCCGAATAACCAAAGATCCACATACAAATACCCGCGAGAACCTCAGAATATAGATAGATAGATAGATAGATAGATAGATAGATAGATAGATAGATAGATAGATAGATAGATAGATAGATATAGATATATATATATGTGTGTGTGTGTGTGTGTGTGTGTGTGTGTGTGTGTGTGTGTGTATGTATATGTATATGTATGTATATGTATATGTATATGTATATGTATATGTATATATGTATATATATATGTGTGTGTGTTTTCTGAGGTTTTCGCAGGTATTTGTATGTGGATATTTGGTTATTCAGGTTTTCTCCCGCATAAAATTGGAAGTATCTAGGCGACGTTTCGATGAAGTCTCATTCATCATCTTCAGGCTTGTGTCTTCAGCTTTATGCTTCTCGGAGTAATGTGAGCTTGCAGCTGCTTCTTCCTTTTAACTGCTAGTGGGGGTGTGACTTGATTGGGAGGGGGCTTGGCTGTGTTCTCATTGGGTGGGGGTGTGTTCTCATTGGTTGGGTGTTTGGCTGTGTTCTGATTGGCTGGGGGTGTGTTCTGTTCAGGTGGGTGCTTGGTTGTGCTCAGGTTAGTCTTAGTTGCCGGGGGATTTGAGCTGGTGAGCTGTGATCCTGTTGTTTGGCTTCGCGTTCGTGGTCGTGCCACATCTTCATGGTGGGTGTATCACACCACCACCCAGCACAGATCAATTCCGTAGCCGAGACACTCATCTCCAGAACAAAATGCTTAGCCGACGAACAACACCTAAACAACACCTAAAAACTGAACTACACACTCTCACTAACGTTCTAACAGCCAATGGATTCCAAAGAAAGAAGATTACCCACCTCATCCAAAAAGAAACCCCAACCAAAATCCAAGACAGAGAACAAGAGAACGGCAAAGCCCTCCTCCCATATATAAAAGGCACTACAGACAAAATCAGCAAGATCCTCCAAAAACACAACATTAAAACAGCATTCTGCACAAACAGAAAAATATCCACCATCCTAAGAAACCCTAAAGACAAAATCGAGCTAGAAAAACAAGGAGTATACGAAATCCCATGCACCGCCTGCCCCAGCACATACATCAGACAAACTAACAGAAGAATAAGTGCACGCATTGAAGAACACAAGAACTCAATCAAAAAAGAAGAACCAACCTCTTCCCTGGTCCAACACCTCAAAGCCACAGGACATGAGATTGACTTTAAAAATACCAGAACTTTCGCCAAAACCGAACACTTCAACAACAGAATAATCAGAGAAACCATAGAGGTAGAAAAACTCCCACACAGCATGAATAAACGAGATGATACCTCCCGCCTACCAGCCATTTGGAAACCCGCCCTCATTAACAAATGAGTACCTAACATGAAGAATGACACCAGACCCACACCCACGAGGGCCACACAAGATGCTACCACCACACTTCCACATAGAAAGCAGACTCACACCCACACAGAAGATGACACACGACCACGGACCAGAAGCCATACCGCAGCTGCATCACTACCCACTTCAAACCCGTCCGACCCATACATGAAGCGAACTGACGCCCACCATGAAGATGTGGCATGACCACGAACGTGAAGCAAAACAACAGGATCACAGCTCACCAGCTCAAATCCCCCGGCAACTAAGACTAACCTGAGCACAACCAAGCCCCCACCTGAACAGAACACACCCCCAGCCAATCAGAACACAGCCAAGCCCCCACCCAATCAAGTCACACCCCCACTAGCCGTTAAAAGGAAGAAGCAGCTGCCAGCTCACATTACTCTGAAAAGCACAAAGCCGTAGACACAAGCCTGAAGTTGATGAACGAGACTTCATTGAAACGTCGCCTAGATACTTCCAATTTTACGTGGGAGAAAACCCGAATAACCAAAGGTAGATAGATAGATAGATAGATAAATAGATAGATAGATAGATACACACACACACCTGTTTGTTTGTGCCCAGGTGTTTGCCTGGCTTGTGGTGTGGATATTTTTTTGTTTGTGAGTGCAGGCTTCCAAATGATTGACAGCCTGGTGGAACCATCTCTTCTGTTCATGCTTTCTGGTCTTTTTTCAATCTCTATGGCTTCTCTGATGACTCTGTGGCTAGGGTTTTCCATAGTGGCCAGGGTTTTGGTGCCATTGAAGTTGATGCTATGACCTGTAGCTTCCATGTGTTGGACTAGTGAGGAAGTGTGTTCCAGCTTTTTGACTGCATTTTTGTGTTCATCCAGGCGGGTACTTATTCTTCTATTGGTCTGTCCAATGTATGTGGCCGGCATGATGCACAGGGGACTTCGTATATGCCTTGGTTTTCCAGGTCAATTTTATCTTTGGGGTTGCTAAGGATGGCTGCTATTTTTCTGTCTGTTTTGAAGGCAGTCCTGATGTGATGTCTGTGTAGTACCTTACTAATTTTGTCTGTAGTACCTCTTATGTAGGGCAGGACAGCTGTTCCATAGGTCTGTTCATCTTCTGGGTCTCTATTATGTTTCAGTGTGTTTTTGTGGATCAAGCTGGTGATTTTGCTTTTGTGGAAGCCGTTGGCTGTCAGTACTTTAGTCAGGGTGCATAGTTCAGCCTTAATGTGTGTCTTGTCTGCCAGGCGTTTGGTTCTGGTAATTAGTGTTTTAGCCACGGAGTTTATCTGTGCTGGGTGGTGGTGGGATTGGGCTTGAGGTAGCGGTTGGTGTGTGTTTTCTTCTGGTATATGGTGTGTCCTAGTGTGCCATCTGTTTTTTTGTAGATTAGTACATCTAGGAATGGTAGTTGTTTGTTTGTTTCTGTTTCCATGGTGAACTTGATTTTGGGGTGTGCGCTGTTTAGGTGTGTTAGGAAATTGTTTAGGTTTTCTTGTCCATGGGGCCAAATCACGAATGTGTCATCGATGTATCTTAACCATAGTTTGGGTTTGAGGATGGCATTGGCCAGGGCTCTGGATTCGAATTCTTCCATGAACAGGTTAGCAATGACAGGTGACAGTGGTGATCCCATGGGGGCTCCTTCTATTTGTTTGTATCTTTGTCCTTTGTATATGAAATATGTGTTGGTTAAGCAGTGTTCTGTTAGTTCCATGAGGTGTTTAGCTGGTTGGTATTTATTTTTGATGATTTCAAGGGTCTCTTTTATCGGGACTTGAGTGAATAGGAAACCACGTCAAAACTTACAAGCAGATCTTCTTGCTCCACGTGTAGATCTTTGATCATTTCCAAGAAGTGGTATGAGTTTTGTACATGTGAAGCTGCTGTTTCGGCATGGGGCTGTAGCTGCTTTGCTAGGTATTTGGCTAGGTTTTGTAGTGGTGCTCCTCTGGAGCTGACTATGGGTCTGAGAGGTATGCCTTCTTTGTGTATTTTTGGGAGGCCGTATAGTTTGGGGCATCTGGAAGATTTCTCTCTGGGTATAATCGTGTGTTGGATCTCTTTGCTTATGTGGCTGGTTATAATTTTCTTCTTGGTTAATTTTTCCAGATATGTGGTTGGGTCTGTGTTTATGGGTTTGTATGTGGAGTCTTGGAGTAGGTCTGTCAATTTTGTTTCGTAGTCTTTTCTGTCCATTACTACAGTGGCATTTCCTTTGTCTGCTGGGAGGATGATTATGCTGCTATCTCTTTTCAGGGTTTGTAGTGCTTTAATTTCATTTTTCTGTAAGTTGCTTTTTGGGTGGTTTGCTTGTGCATAGGATGTTGGTAACTTGGTGTCTTATTTTATCAGCTTCATCTGTATTTAATTTAGTTAGGCTGGATTCTACTGCACATATGATGGATTCTGTGGGGATTTTTGGGGTGCTATAGCATAATTGAATCCTTTGGTTAGAACATCTGTTTCTGTTTTGGTGAGTTCTCTGTTGGAAACGTTGTGCACTAATTGTTTCAGGTGTTGTTGTGAGTTGTTGGGGGTTTTCTTGTCATGTTCTAATTTCTTTAGTTTTTTCAATAATTTTTCTTGTTTGTAAATGCCTTCAGAATCAGCTCTCCAAGTTGTAAGTTGTTTTATCTTGTCCCAAAGTAGAGGGTGGATTTTGCTGCTCAGTTCCAGGTGTAGTGCTAGCAAATCTTTGTTTAACTGATCTAATCGGAATCTCTTATTGTGGAGCTCGTTCCTTAGTAAAGCCATTTCAGTTCTTTTCAGGATACGTTTAGTGGCTGCTGTGCTTTGATGAAATGTTAATTTGAAGCAGGTTGGTGTAGTATTGTTGTCTCTGCAGCTGCGTAGGAATTGGAGGTCACATAGTATTCCTGCTCTTTTAATTTCCAGTTTCTCGTAGGTTTTGATCTGGCTGTTTATTTCCTCCCCGTAGAGGTTTGATATTTGTTTTCTTAAGTTTTCGCGGGTACTTACATGTATGGTGTTCGGCTTGGTTCGGGTATTTTCCCACGTCATTGTAGTTGTTCTTTTAAAGTTGTAGCAACGTTTCAGCAGAATCTCATCTGCCATCATCAGGCTTCTGTATTGTGTCCGTCTGTGAGTCAGACTTTTACAGTGGTTTCAGATTTGAATTTGGGGCAGCCTATTGCTGTGCCAGAATGGTTTTTTTCTTCATCCTGATTGGTTGGGAGTCTTGGTCTGTGTTTATTGGTCTCGGAGTTTGCTGTGTTCTGCTTGATTGGTGTCTCTAATATCTTCTGTCTGTTTTTTGGCTCTTTTTGTATCTTGATTGGCTGGCAGCATTGTGTTGCTTTAATGGAGGTCTTTAGTGCAGCTTGGCTTCGGGTAAATGGACGGCTATCATTAGTTAGGAAGCTGGGTTTCATCTGGGTGCCTGGTTGGGATGTGTTTGAGCTGGAGGTATCAGGGGGGATCTGTTTGTGCCCAGGTGTTTGCCTGGCTTGTGGTGTGGAGATTTTTTTGTTTGTGAGTGCAGGCTTCCAAATGATTGACAGCCTGGTGGAATCATCTCTTCTATTCATGCTTTCTGGTCTTTTTTCAATCTCTATGGCTTCTCTGATGATTCTGTGATTAGGGTTTTCTATAGTGGCCAGGGTTTTGGTGCCATTGAAGTTGATGCTATGACCTGTGGCTTCCATGTGTTGGACTAGTGAGGAAGTGTGTTCCAGCTTTTTGACTGCATTTTTGTGTTCATCCAGGCGGGTGCTTATTCTTCTATTGGTCTGTCCAATGTATGTGGCCGGGCATGATGCACAGGGGACTTCGTATATGCCTTGGTTTTCCAGGTCAATTTTATCTTTGGGGTTGCTAAGGATGGCTGCTATTTTTCTGTCTGTTTTGAAGGCAGTCCTGATGTGATGTCTGTGTAGTACCTTACTAATTTTGTCTGTAGTACCTCTTATGTAGGGCAGGACAGCTGTTCCATAGGTCTGTTCATCTTCTGGGTCTCTATTATGTTTCAGTGTGTTTTTGTGGATCAAGCTGGTGATTTTGCTTTTGTGGAAGCCGTTGGCTGTCAGTACTTTAGTCAGGGTGCATAGTTCAGTCTTAATGTGTGTCTTGTCTGCCAGGCGTTTGGTTCTGGTAATTAGTGTTTTAGCCACGGAGTTTATCTGTGCTGGGTGGTGGTGGGATTGGGCGTTGAGGTAGCGGTTGGTGTGGGTTTTCTTCTGGTATATGGTGTGTCCTAGTGTGCCATCTGTTTTTTTGTAGATTAGTACATCTAGGAATGGTAGTTGTTTGTTTGTTTCTGTTTCCATGGTGAACTTGATTTTGGGGTGTGCGCTGTTTAGGTGTGTTAGGAAATTGTTTAGGTTTTCTTGTCCATGGGGCCAAATCACGAATGTGTCATCGATGTATCTTAACCATAGTTTGGGTTTGAGGATGGCATTGGCCAGGGCTCTGGATTCGAATTCTTCCATGAACAGGTTTGCAATGACAGGTGACAGTGGTGATCCCATGGGAGCTCCTTCTATTTGTTTGTATCTTTGTCCTTTGTATATGAAATATGTGTTGGTTAAGCAGTGTTCTGTTAGTTCCATGAGGTGTTTAGCTGGTTGGTATTTATTTTTGATGATTTCAAGGGTCTCTTTTATCGGGACTTGAGTGAATAGTGAAACCACGTCAAAACTTACAAGCAGATCTTCTTGCTCCACGTGTAGATCTTTGATCATTTCCAAGAAGTGGTATGAGTTTTTTACATGAGAAGCTGCTGTTTCAGCATGGGGCTGTAGCTCTTTTGCTAGGTGTTTAGCTAGGTTTTGTAGTGGTGCTCCTCTGGAGCTGACTATGGGTCTGAGAGGTATGCCTTCTTTGTGTATTTTTGGGAGGCCGTATAGTTTGGGGCATCTGGAAGATTTCTCTCTGGGTATGATCGCGTGTTGGATCTCTTTGCTTATGTGGCTGGTTATAATTTTCTTCTTGGTTAATTTTTCCAGATATGTGGTTGGGTCTGTGTTTATGGGTTTGTATGTGGAGTCTTGGAGTAGGTCTGTCAATTTTGTTTCGTAGTCTTTTCTGTCCATTACTACAGTGGCATTCCCTTTGTCTGCTGGGAGGATGATTATGCTGCTATCTCTTTTCAGGGTTTGTAGTGCTTTGATTTCATTTTTCTGTAAGTTGCTTTTTGGTGGTTTGCTTGTGCATAAGATGTTGGTAACTTGGTGTCTTATTTTATCAGCTTCATCTGTATTTAATTTAGTTAGGCTGGATTCTACTGCACATATGATGGATTCTGTGGGGATTTTTGGGGTGCTATAGCATAATTGAATCCTTTGGTTAGGACATCTGTTTCTGTTTTGGTGAGTTCTCTGTTGGAAACGTTGTGCACTAATTGTTTCAGGTGTTGTTGTGAGTTGTTGGGGGTTTTCTTGTCATGTTCTAATTTCTTTAGTTTTTTCAATAATTTTTCTTGTTTGTAAATGCCTTCAGAATCAGCTCTCCAAGTTGTAAGTTGTTTTATCTTGTCCCAAAGTAGAGGGTGGATTTTGCTGCTCAGTTCCAGGTGTAGTGCTAGCAAATCTTTGTTTAACTGATCTAATCGGAATCTCTTATTGTGGAGCTCGTTCCTTAGTAAAGCCATTTCAGTTCTTTTCAGGATACGTTTAGTGGCTGCTGTGCTTTGATGAAATGTTAATTTGAAGCAGGTTGGTGTAGTATTGTTGTCTCTGCAGCTGCGTAGAAATTGGAGGTCACATAGTATTCCTGCTCTTTTAATTTCCAGTTTCTCGTAGGTTTTGATCTGGCTGTTTATTTCCTCCCGTAGAGGTTTGATATTTGTTTTCTTAAGTTTTCGCGGTACTTACATGTATGGTGTTCGGCTTGGTTCGGGTATTTTCCCACGTCATTGTAGTTGTTCTTTTAAAGTTGTAGCAACGTTTCAGCAGAATCTCATCTGCCATCATCAGGCTTCTGTATTGTGTCCGTCTGTGAGTCAGACTTTTACAGTGGTTTCAGATTTGAATTTGGGGCAGCCTATTGCTGTGCCAGAATGGTTTTTCTTCATCCTGATTGGTTGGGAGTCTTGGTCTGTGTTTATTGGTCTCGGAGTTTGCTGTGTTCTGCTTGATTGGTGTCTCTAATATCTTCTGTCTGTTTTTGGCTCTTTTTGTATCTTGATTGGCTGGCAGCATTGTGTTGCTTTAATGGAGGTCTTTAGTGCAGCTTGGCTTCGGGTAAATGGACGGCTATCATTAGTTAGGAAGCTGGGTTTCATCTGGGTGCCTGGTTGGGATGTGTTTGAGCTGGAGGTATCAGGGGGGATCTGTTTGTGCCCAGGTGTTTGCCTGGCTTGTGGTGTGGAGATTTTTTTGTTTCAAATTAACATTTCATCAAAGCACAGCAGCCACTAAACGTATCCTGAAAAGAACTGAAATGGCTTTACTAAGGAACGAGCTCCACAATAAGAGATTCCGATTAGATCAGTTAAACAAAGATTTGCTAGCACTACACCTGGAACTGAGCAGCAAAATCCACCCTCTACTTTGGGACAAGATAAAACAACTTACAACTTGGAGAGCTGATTCTGAAGGCATTTACAAACAAGAAAAATTATTGAAAAAACTAAAGAAATTAGAACATGACAAGAAAACCCCCAACAACTCACAACAACACCTGAAACAATTAGTGCACAACGTTTCCAACAGAGAACTCACCAAAACAGAAACAGATGTCCTAACCAAAGGATTCAATTATGCTATAGCACCCCAAAAATCCCCACAGAATCCATCATATGTACAGTAGAATCCAGCCTAACTAAATTAAATACAGATGAAGCTGATAAAATAAGACACCAAGTTACCAACATCTTATGCACAAGCAAACCACCAAAAAGCAACTTACAGAAAAATGAAATCAAAGCACTACAAACCCTGAAAAGAGATAGCAGCATAATCATCCTCCCAGCAGACAAAGGGAATGCCACTGTAGTAATGGACAGAAAAGACTACGAAACAAAATTGACAGACCTACTCCAAGACTCCACATACAAACCCATAAACACAGACCCAACCACATATCTGGAAAAATTAACCAAGAAGAAAATTATAACCAGCCACATAAGCAAAGAGATCCAACACGCGATCATACCCAGAGAGAAATCTTCCAGATGCCCCAAACTATACGGCCTCCCAAAAATACACAAAGAAGGCATACCTCTCAGACCCATAGTCAGCTCCAGAGGAGCACCACTACAAAACCTAGCTAAACACCTAGCAAAAGAGCTACAGCCCCATGCTGAAACAGCAGCTTCTCATGTAAAAACTCATACCACTTCTTGGAAATGATCAAAGATCTACACGTGGAGCAAGAAGATCTGCTTGTAAGTTTTGACGTGGTTTCACTATTCACTCAAGTCCCGATAAAAGAGACCCTTGAAATCATCAAAAATAAATACCAACCAGCTAAACACCTCATGGAACTAACAGAACACTGCTTAACCAACACATATTTCATATACAAAGGACAAAGATACAAACAAATAGAAGGAGCTCCCATGGGATCACCACTGTCACCTGTCATTGCAAACCTGTTCATGGAAGAATTCGAATCCAGAGCCCTGGCCAATGCCATCCTCAAACCCAAACTATGGGTTAAGATACATCGATGACACATTCGTGATTTGGCCCCATGGACAAGAAAACCTAAACAATTTCCTAACACACCTAAACAGCGCACACCCCAAAATCAAGTTCACCATGGAAACAGAAACAAACAAACAACTACCATTCCTAGATGTACTAATCTACAAAAAAACAGATGGCACACTAGGACACACCATATACCAGAAGAAAACCCACACCAACCGCTACCTCAACGCCCAATCCCACCACCACCCAGCACAGATAAACTCCGTGGCTAAAACACTAATTACCAGAACCAAACGCCTGGCAGACAAGACACACATTAAGACTGAACTATGCACCCTGACTAAAGTACTGACAGCCAACGGCTTCCACAAAAGCAAAATCACCAGCTTGATCCACAAAAACACACTGAAACATAATAGAGACCCAGAAGATGAACAGACCTATGGAACAGCTGTCCTGCCCTACATAAGAGGTACTACAGACAAAATTAGTAAGGTACTACACAGACATCACATCAGGACTGCCTTCAAAACAGACAGAAAAATAGCAGCCATCCTTAGCAACCCCAAAGATAAAATTGACCTGGAAAACCAAGGCATATACGAAGTCCCCTGTGCATCATGCCCGGCCACATACATTGGACAGACCAATAGAAGAATAAGCACCCGCCTGGATGAACACAAAAATGCAGTCAAAAAGCTGGAACACACTTCCTCACTAGTCCAACACATGGAAGCCACAGGTCATAGCATCAACTTCAATGGCACCAAAACCCTGGCCACTATAGAAAACCCTAATCACAGAATCATCAGAGAAGCCATAGAGATTGAAAAAGACCAGAAAGCATGAATAGAAGAGATGATTCCACCAGGCTGTCAATCATTTGGAAGCCTGCACTCACAAACAAAAAATCTCCACACCACAAGCCAGGCAAACACCTGGGCACAAACAGATCCCCCTGATACCTCCAGCTCAAACACATCCCAACCAGGCACCCAGATGAAACCCAGCTTCCTAACTAATGATAGCCGTCCATTTACCCGAAGCCAAGCTGCACTAAAGACCTCCATTAAAGCAACACAATGCTGCCAGCCAATCAAGATACAAAAAGAGCCAAAAACAGACAGAAGATATTAGAGACACCAATCAAGCAGAACACAGCAAACTCCGAGACCAATAAACACAGACCAAGACTCCCAACCAATCAGGATGAAGAAAAAACCATTCTGGCACAGCAATAGGCTGCCCCAAATTCAAATCTGAAACCACTGTAAAAGTCTGACTCACAGACGGACACAATACAGAAGCCTGATGATGGCAGATGAGATTCTGCTGAAACGTTGCTACAACTTTAAAAGAACAACTACAATGACGTGGGAAAATACCCGAACCAAGCCGAACACCATATATATATATATATATATATATATATATATATATATATATATATATATATATATATATATATATATATATATATATATATATATATATATATATATATGTGATCTTTGGTTATTCGGGTTTTCTCCTGCGTAAGATTGGAAAGTATCTAGGCAACATTTCATGAAGTCTCATTCATCAGAATGAGAAGCACAGAGCTGAAGACAGAAGCCTGAAGATGATGAATGAGACTTCATCGAAATGTTGCCTAGATACTTCCAATCTTACGGGAGAAAACCCGAATAACCAAAGATCCACATACAAATACCGAGAACCTCAGAAAACAAATATATATATATATATATATGGATCTTTGGTTATTCGGTTTTCTCCCGCGTAAGATTGGAAGTATCTAGGCAACGTTTCGATGAAGTCTCATTCATCATCTTCAGGCTTCTGTCTTCTGCTCTGTGCTTCTCAGAGTGATGTGAGCTTGCAGCTGCTTCTTCCTTTTAACTGCTAGTGGGGTGTGACTTGATTGGGTGGGGACTTGGCTGTGTTCTGATTGGGTGGGGGAGTGTTCTCATTGGTTGGGGTTTGGCTGTGTTCTGATTGGTTGGGGTTGGCCTTGTTCTGATTGGCTGGAGGTGTGTTCTGTTCAGGTGGGGGCTTGGTTGTGCTCAGGTTGGTCTTAGTTACTGGGGGATTTGAGCTGGTGAGCTGTGATCTTGCTGTTTGGCTTCGAGTTCGTGGTCGTGCTGCATCTTCATGGTGGGGGTCAGTTTGCTTCATGTATGGCTCGGAGGGGTTGGAATTGGGTAGTGATGCAGCTGCAGTGTGGCTTCTGGTCTGTGGTCGTGTCTCATCTTCTGTGTGGGTGTGAGTCTGCTTTTTACGTGGAAGTGTGGTGGTGGCATCTTATGTGGCCCTCGTGGGTGTGGGTCTGGTGTCATTCATCATGTTAGGTACTCGTCTGTTCATGAGGGCGGGTTTCCAAATGGCTGGTAAGCGGGAGGTGTCATCTCTTTTATTCATGCTGTGTGGGCGTTTTTCTATCTCTATGGCTTCTCTGATTATTCTGTTGTTGAAGTGTTCGGTTTTGGCGATAGTTCTGGTATTTTTAAAGTCAATCTCATGTCCTGTGGCTTTGAGGTGTTGGACTAGGGAAGAGGTAGGTTCTTCCTTTTTGATTGAGTTCTTATGTTCTTAAATGCGTGCACTTATTCTTCTGTTAGTTTGTCCAATGTATGTGGTGGAGCAGGCGGTGCAAGGGATTTCGTGTACTCCTTGGTTTTCTAACTCGATTTTGTCTTTAGGGTTTCTTAGGATGGTGGATATTTTTCTGTTTGTGCAGAATGCTGTTTTAATGTTGTGTTTTTGGAGGATCTTGCTGATTTTGTCTGTAGTGCCTTTTATATATGGGAGGAGGGCTTTGCCGTTCTCTTGTTCTCTGTCTTGGATTTTGGTTGGGGTTTCTTTTTGGATTAGGTGGGTAATCTTCTTTCTTTGGAATCCATTGGCTGTTAGTACGTTGGTGAGAGTGTTTAGTTCGGTTTTTAGGTGTTGTTCATTAGCTAAGCATTTTGTTCTGGAGATGAGTGTCTCAGCTACGGAATTGATCTGTTCTGGGTGGTGGTGTGAGAGTGCGTGTAGATAGCAGTTTGTATGTGTTTTCTTCTGGTAGATGGTGTGTCCTAGGGAGCCATTGGGTTTTTTGTATACCAAGACATCTAGGAAGGGAAGTTGATTGTTAGCTTCTGTTTCCATGGTGAATTGTATTTTGGGGTGTAGGCTGTTGAGGTGTGTGAGGAAGTTGTTCAGTTTTTCTTTCCCTTGTGGCCAGATTATGAAGGTGTCATCTACGTATCTGAGCCAGAGTTTGGGTTTGTGATCATATTTTTCTAGAGCTTGTGTTTCAAAGTGTTCCATGTAGAGGTTTGCGATGACAGGTGAGAGGGGTGATCCCATGGGTGCTCCTTCTATTTGTTTGTATTTTTGTCCGTTGTAGGTGAAGTATGTATTGGATAGACAGTGGTTGGTCAGATCTAGGATGTGCTGGGGGGTTGTATTTGTTTTGGATGGCTGTCAAGGCTTCTTTTATTGGCACTTGGGTGAAGAGGGATGTGACATCGAAGCTCACTAGTAGGTCGCTGGGTTGTAAGTTTTGTTTCTTTATGATCTCAATGAACTGGAATGAGTTTCTTACATGTGAGTTGATGGATTCTGCATAGGGCTGTAGTTGTTTGGCGAGAAATTTGGCTAGGTTTTGTAGAGGTGAGCCTATGGAGCTGACTATTGGTCTAAGTGGAGTTCCTTCTTTGTGTATCTTGGGGAGACCATAAAGCTTAGGGCATCTGGATGATTTCTCTCTGGGTATGATTCTTTGCTGGATTTCTTCACTGATGGGGGAGGCTTTTATTTTGGATCTGGTGGTTTTTTCTAGGTAGGTGGTGGGGTCTGTCTTTAGGGGTTTGTATGTGGGGTCTAGGAGTAGGTTGGTTAACTTGGTTTGGTAGTCACTCTGAGAAGCACAGAGCAGAAGACAGAAGCCTGAAGATGATGAATGAGACTTCATCGAAACGTTGCCTAGATACTTCCAATCTTACGCGGGAGAAAACCCGAATAACCAAAGATCCACATACAAATACCCGCGAGAACCTCAGAAAACATTTAAGTCAAGTCAATTTTTGAATAAAGTACTTGTAATATGGAGACCAGAACACCCCCTCCAGACCCGGCACCTATATGAGGGCACTGAGGTCTGTAACTGATAATTAGGTCAGTTTAGCTGCACTTATTGCCTGTGGAATCCAGCAGTTCAAGTCCTCTATCATCCAGTGGACTGGTGGTAGGGACCCCCCTTCCCAGATCCCCAAGAAGGGAAACCTTGTTGGGTAACTTGCCTCACAGACAGTAACAATTACTCAGCAAATTTAACCATGTGGCCTTTAAAATGGTGGCCGCCTCGTGGCAGAATGAAAATGAAAGCAGCTATCACTGCCAAGCCTGCTGAAAGCAAAACCGCTCAGAGGGAAGGCACAGGGGCTAATTCCCTGCCCTGAGGTGTTCTGCGCGGAAAGCCTCATAATAAAAGGAAAAAAGGCTGTACTATTTAAATTGGGGGTTCATACCTCAATAAAAGGAAAAAAGGCTGCACTTTTAAATTGAAGCTTCAAACCTTGAAGGGACAGAGTGTTTACTCAGCCAGCTGGGAGAACGGAAAGATAAGCCTCCTTGTTTAGAAGTTTAAGGCAGCGTCTCTGAAATGAGAGGCTTTTAGCCTCAGGGCAGATTAGAAAGATAAGCCTCCACATTTATGAGGCTTTAGCCTCGGGAGGCTGGAACATTAAAAAAAAATGAGCGAAATGACTTTTGGAGGTTCCCAGGGGTGGTGGGGGTAGTTGGTGACAGAAACTATGGTTTTACCTGACCTGAGAAATAAATCAGCTAAATCAGCTAAATCGCCAGTGTTCTGTTCCGACCAGGAAAACAATAACACAACCTGTCTGAAGAAAGGCTGAGCTAAAACTGGGGACGCTAAGGAGGAGTCTCGTGGAGGAGGAGGAGTGTCCTCAAGTTTAAGCCCAGCCTTCCTAGAAGGGACTGAAGCACCTTCCATCACTGGATGTTCTGAACAGCTCATGGGAGAAAATCAGGTATTGCACCAGTAAATGCTCTCAGTTTATATAGCATTTTACAGCACTGTCTGGGTGGTTTGCAATGATTTGCATATCCCACCCAACAACTGGGTCCTCATTTTATCAACATCAGAAGGATGGAAATTTGAGTCAATGTTGAGCTCTGTCAGGACTGAACTCCAGGCTGTGGGCAGAGTTTGCCTGCAATACAGCATTCTAACCACTGCAACAAAGGCCAAATTGACTAGGATTCTTCTTTAAAAATCAATTTACCAACTTGTATTGAACAGTGGGTAGATTTTAATAAATACTGAGATGAAAGATTCCCTTATTGGTCTTCATGTTGCAATAGATTGCTTGAAGATGATGATGATATACACATATAAGAGAAAAAATGTTTTAAATGATTGATAATGTACCTTTTCTCTTTTCTGAATCCCTCAGGAAAGAAAGAAAGAAAGAGAAAGAAAGAAAGAAAATTCTATGCAAAATTTTGATAGAGACATATAGAAAATACCAGAAACAGAACAAATGGAATTATTTCCGGAAATTTGAGAAGTCCAATGAAAAATCCAATAAAGGTAATCAGATATATACATATATATTTCAATATAACATTCTCTGGATGTTCTCTTACTAGACCATAAGCTTTGGTGAAGCCTTAGTACAGTTCCTACTAATCTATGACATTTGTTTCAGGTTTATGAAGAAGAGAAGAATAAGTTCTAAATAAGGCTATTCTGATGGTGATTTATTTCTGATGAATTTATATTAGACTCAGTTTTGGATTTTGGATGGCAAAGTTGAAATAGCAATAGATCTGGCTTGTCTGCATGACTCTTATAGATGTGTCTGACTTTGTTGACAGCTTTCCATGTTCTCAAAGTTAGTGCCAATTGTGACATTATTGTGGAACATAATGTTTTGGGAAACTATTTTTTTTCTTTATGTGCTCTACAGTTAGCTGTAGCAGCTTGAAAATGTTGTGATGCTTTATATTGTCCTGGAATCGATTTTGCTACATTCTTATCAGAGCCATGAGAAATATTCAAAATCATTTTTCTAAAATACTGTATCCGCATTATAATTTTCTCATGAGATTAAAATAATCAACATTCAGAACCTGTAAAACTAATTTATCCACTGGGATGAAAAGCTTATATTTCAGTCTGTGTAAACCACGACTTATTCTGAATAGACTAACTAAATTCTTTGAATCATTTCCGTCTGGCATCTGGCCCAGCTATAGGCAGAAACAATTTTAGTTAGTAGGAATTCATCTCTGTCAATCCTCCCACACCTCTCATTGCATTTAGATTGTCTGCAGCAATTGATTTTAATTTTCTTATAGAAACTGGAAAATTGAAATGCCTTCTTAGCAAGACACAATATTGCTGAGTCCTCTTTGGACACAATGCCCAGAGGATCCTGTGATCTGCTTGTTTACTAAATGAAAACTGAAGTGAAGAAAATTACAGGCTTTTATGCTGCAGCCTATATTATTTACCATTTATTCTGAAGTCATTGAAGATAAATCAATCAATCAAAATAGAGCTGGAAGAGACCTTGGAGGTCTTCTACTCCAACTCCCTGCTCAAGCAGGAGACCCTATTCTATTTCAGATAGGCAGTTGTCCAGTCTTTTCTTAAAAATGTCCATTGATGAAGCACCTACAACTTCTGAAGTCAAGTTGTCCACTGGTTAATTGTTCTCACTGTTAGGAAGTTTCTCCTTAATTCCAAGTTGCCTCTGTCTTTGATTAGTTCCATCCATTGTTTCTTGTCTTGCCTTCTAGTGCTTTGGAAAATAAGTTGTCTCCTTTGTGGCATCCCCTCAAATACTGCAATACTGCTATCATGTCACTCCTAATCCTTTTTTTCTCTAGAGTGGTCATACCCAATTCCTGCAGCTGTTTTTCATATGTTTTTGTCTCCAGGCCTTTAATCGTCTTAGTTGCTCTTCTTTGCATTTTTTTCCAAAGTCTCAACATCTTTTTTATAATATGGTGACCAAAATTGGATGCAGTATTCTACGTGTGGTCTTGCTAAGGCTTTATAAAGTGTTACTAATACTTCACAAGTTCACATGAGTTTGATTCTATGTCTTTGTTTATACAACCAAGGAGTTTATTAGCTTTTTTGGTTGCTACAGCACACTGCCAGGTTATGTTTAAATGATTGTCTGGGACAATCAAATGATGACTAGGACTTCAAGGTCTCTCTCACAGTTATTGTTCTTGAGCCAGGTTTCACCTAATCTGTACTTGTACTTTTTGTTTTTCCTGACTAGGTGTAAATCTTGCGTTTCTCCACATAAATTTCATTTTATTGTATGAGACCCATTTTTCAACTTGGTTGAGGTCTTTTTGGATCCTGAGCTTGTCTTCTTGGGTGTTGGCTATTCTTGCCAGCTTAGTGTCTGTCTCGTCTCTTGATGAGTTCTCCTTCTTTTCCTTCTATGTCATTTATGAAGATTTTGAAGACTACTGGGCCCAATATTTGATATTTGTACTTTATCAGGAGATGTAATGAACAACTGATGATCCTCAACTCTGTATTCAATATTTTTAAAAACTATGATACATTTCTCTTCTAAATAACTTTCCAAGGGTGATGATTTTCTGCAGTGCAATTGGTTGAAATGTTACTTTCGGCATAGGTCAGTTTACTTATAGTATTATACATATAGTATAGTTTATTTACAGTATTATACTGTGATTGTTACAGTATTATAACTCATATAAAAAATTTCCACTTTTTGAATGGAGAAGTCATTCAAAAATAGTGCATTTTTTATTATTTTTAAGAATTTGAGATTTTATTTTTCTATGTTCTTTATTTGTATGAAATTATTTGAACCTTACAAATTAATCAATTAACAAAAAGAAATAAGGCGTATGACATTTATCAGAGGCATTTATCTATTTTAATGAGAAAGTGAACCCACATATGTACTGTATAATTGTATCCTATAGATCAGGAGTCGCCAACCCCGGTACGCAGACCAGTACTGGTCCTCAGCCTGTTGGGAACCAAGCCATGTAAGTGGTGGACAAGTGATGTGTGAAGCTTCATTTGTGCAAGTGACATATGTGCACATAAAACCACCCCCTCCTCTCCTGTCGCCATCATTGCTGCCAGTCTGTGAAGTTGGAAAGATTGGGGACCGCTGCTGTAGATACAATATTTATTTTTATTTATTTATTTATTTGATTTGTCAATTGCTTACAAAATAATAGGTATAAGTATAAACATGAATAAGAATACAGAAAATAGGTATAATTAAATGGGGACAATAGGACAGGGACAGGAGGCACAATGGTGCACTTATGCATGCCCCTTACAGACCTCTTAGGAATGGGGTGAGGTCAATAGTGGATAGTTTGAGGTTAAAGGAGTGGGGGTTTGAGGATGTAACTACAGAGTCAGGTAGTACATTCCAGGCATTGACCACTCTGTTGCTGAAGTCATACTTTCTGCAATCAAGTTTGGAGCAGTTAACATTGAGTTTGTATCTGTTGTGTGCTCTTGTATTGTTGCAGTTGAAGTTGAAGTAGTCATTGACTGGTAGGACATTGTAGCAGATAATTTTGTGTACTACGCTTAAGTTCAACCATAGGCGGAGTAGTTCAAGATTGTCCAAGCCCAAAATTTCAAGTCTGATGATATAGGGTATTCTGATGCGAGCAGTGGAGTGTAGTACTCTTCTCATGAAATACTTCTGGACTCGCTCAATTGTATTAATGTCTGATATACAGTGCAGATTCGAGACAAATGAGCTGTATTCGAGTATTGGTCTAGCAAAGGTTTTGTATATTTCCAGAGGAGATATATATCTTGAGTTCCATGATGTTACGGAACCAGCCTGGTATAATGATGAAGGTGCACCCTGGAACCAGGACACTATGATTTCTGACCCTCCCTTGAGTATGAAAACTGGTTGGGTGACAGCCCAAAATAATAGAATATAATCTATCCTTTCTTCTCACAGATGTCACTATGCCTTTCATATTAAAAGTTTTGTGGCAATTGGACCATAAAGAGGTTGGGCAAATTTAATTTTGGGATGTATAAGACATCTATTCTTTCTAGCAAGTTTCAGAAACACCAAATGAAAAAAAAGATGAGTCTTAGATTAAAGACCTTACTTTTAGGCATTTACTTAGGCATTTAGACATTTCATGCTTTGATTTCATATCAGTGATAGTATGCTTCTTCCTGAAATTTCACTTTAGAAAGTACAGTGAAGAAATAATGTTGTAAATTATCCTTCTAAAATTATCTAGCTTCAATACATTCATTCTTAATTATTAACATTAGCAGGCTGAGCTTGAATATGATATAATGATATCGGGGGTACTTCATCCTTGTCCTTGAGTCCATCTGCTACATTACAATTCCCCCTTCAAAAGTCTGATTATTTTCTAAATTATTTCAGATATATAGCCCTGACTTTCAATCCAACAAGGACATCCAAGGTGCATGAATTACTGATAGTGCTTTTCAAGTGTTTTTTTTTTTCTTTTCAGGTATTAAGTTTCCAAGCCTCTGCATTCAATGCTAAATTTGGATTACTTTATTCAAAGTAATTTGCATGAGTATCAAGGATTTTAAAAAAAAACAGTATCCACACTCTATATTGCATTATATTTGAGAAAGATATTTTATCTTTTATTCAGATTTTTTTGGGGGTTGTTTGAATAGGCATCCACCAAGGAAACAAGAGGATAAATGACAACATGTGCCAGGATCTAACCATATAAATGACATAACTTAGGTACTTTTGTCAGACATTATATGGCATCATTGTGTTATACCATGGACTGTGCTATTTATTAGCACTTACTTCCTCCCTCCCTCTTCCCTATATTCTACTATACTCAATACATGTTATCATTGATGGATATTAGAGGCCATCTTTTTTGCAGCCAATATAAACATTTCTTCAAGTGATCATTTCATATAGCTTGAAAATATAAACCGCTGTAAGACTTAAGAACTAGCTGACCAGAAATTCATCATGCATATATCAAAAACTTTTAGAGACATTTCTGTTTTGGTGTCTTATGGAGACACAATAATTATTAAATTTGGAAAATGCTTTGGAATGATTTATCTGACATCGTTATCTGAATTGACAAAGTTAAAAAATATAAGATGATACCGTTAGGAGATGGTTATATATCTCTATGACAGGTACTTTGATCACAATCTAACTGTAGGAAATTGCCCGATAGCTCAAAAGAAGCAATCTCTGAACATGTGTTGTCATGGCATGACATCCATTATGCTAAGTCTCTAAATTACATCACCCAGGGGAAGTCAAGGAATGATACTACAAATAAGAATTCTTAGTCGAAGGGGTTTGCATTCTTAATCCAAGCTCAGATTTATTGCACTTGTTCTTGGAACACACTGATAAAACAAAAGCCCTGACAAATGCTTATTCCATGGCAAGCTGTTTTTCAAGTTCAGCATAAAAGGTTTTTTTTTTCCCTTAAAAAAAGGCTCTGTGTATGTTTTTTTGTTGTTGTTCTGCTGAGCAGACTCTTCCAGTAGATAAATTCTGAAAAACCGATATATAGCCTGTGGAGTATTAAACTGCAGGATATGCAGCAAGTACTTTCAGTATGGGACAAAAGAGAATGAGAGTATTTTAGTTTCATGAAAGCACTTCTAGTAATATGCCTTGTGTAGTCAGCTCAGGAGGAGTTATTACTTTATTATAAAAAAAAGAGGAAGACATGCTGTCTTCTGGATTTTACCCAGGCTCCCAAGTCCTTTGAAGACTGGGGAAGTACTGTCCTCTTTTTCATACAGGTCACTTTCAGTTGGAGTGTGAATTTGATGGCAAGAGAGAAATGTCTTCTCTCCTAGTTAGTGTAAAGGAAAGCTTTCATGCTGATGTCATCACTCTTTTCCTGCATTTTGTGGGCCCTGACATCAAGTCAAAAGCATTTTCCTTCTTCAGTGAAAATGAAAGAGGAGCTGAATAGCTGTCTTATGCCTTGCCTAGAATGACAGGTCAGTGACTCAGACTAAGGAGACTCAGGGCAAATATTGAGTAGCAAATGTAGTTGTCTGCATTTGCTTTTGCATTTGTGCCCACTCTTCTAGAGGTCATTGTCAGAATGATCATAAGAATCAGTGGTGAACAGTTTTCCTACAGGCTTTGATTGTGCTTTGGTCTGCTTATTTCTCAGTATTTTAGAACAGTTTCTCTTTCCAATATTTCTTTTGGAAAACCAAACAATGAATTGCACAATGCTATATAAATGAAAACAATTTGACATGATACCTAGATGTTTTGAATCAAGGGTAATCATATGTGAAAGTATCACATATCTTTCATGAGGAATTACCTACTGTCCTTTCTTTCTTATAGTTGAGATGTGTGAAAGCAGAACCAAGTATAATACACACCTTTCCTTTTCGACATTCTAAGTAATAATACTGAACTCTACTTTCAAATTTTTGATGTATTCTAATTTCTTATATGAAGCTATTTACTGTAATTGATCATCAGTTGGGTAAAAACAATATTATATCATTTTTAAAAAGTCTATCAATATGGATTCATTTATTTGCTCAACATATATGTGATTACAGAATGTGTTCTTATTTAGAAATTGGAAATAAGTAAAAATAGAGACTGCCATATTAAGACCGTAAACCTAGACCCACTTCCTTAGAGGTCATTGTACTCAAAGACTCATATGGGTAGCTCCATTTCTAATAAGAGTCATGGTCAAATATGAACTTTTGAAAACAGACAGATGATGTATACCAGTAGATTGAAAGGCATTTAATATGGCACTGCTACGTCCAAAAACAAGAAAGGAAGGAGAAAAGCTGGTTTTAATGTAAAGAGTACAATGTTGTGACAAATTTCTCAGTGCAATTGCATTTT
This sequence comes from Notechis scutatus, assembly GCF_049901735.1. Lineage (NCBI taxonomy): Eukaryota > Metazoa > Chordata > Lepidosauria > Squamata > Elapidae > Notechis > Notechis scutatus. The sequence continues at coordinate 263,827,716 of NC_142009.1, read as the reverse complement.
GCAAATGGTGCATTTTTTAGTAGTTCATTATACCTCCAGATGAATGCTTTTCATGTGGATGATTTTCCTTTTTCATAAGGAAGAAGTGTTTTTCACACAAATGATAAGTGTTATTGATCTTTTCCAGCAATTTACACTGGAAAATGAATGCTATGCCAACATATGTCTTAAATCCATTGTTCTGGATTTACAGGAAATCAAAAACCTGAATTAATGTCAACTTCTATTCTATTTGAGTTTATGGACCTTTAAATCCATTCTTGGCCATTACTGTCACTTTTACTTTGCTATAGAACATTAACTGTTTTTGTTGAGGATATCTAACAATGATCCGATAAAGCATAGCGTATCTGGGCTGATAACTTAGCATTTTCATACTTTTTAACATGCATATTCATACTTGTCTCCATATATGCCTGAACATATATACCAACAAAGATACATATTTTCAACCAAATGGTTTCCTATTGTTATGGTTTTCCTCTGCTTAAAACAGAACAGCAATTCATAAATTCATGGTGTTCTCAAGGATGAAATATTTTTTCGTCAGTGACGAAATGAGATTGTGCTGAAAAATAACATAGTTAAGGATTCTAGTTTGCGATTCTAAGTCTTTAAGAGTCTCACTGATCGTTAGAAAATAAGATGAAACTTTACTGTAAGAACTGAGCATAGTGTCCTATAACAGTAGATTGTTTTTTAATGGACAATATCCCCATGCAGAATTTAAGAATAAATTTTCTTGTACTAAGTTAGAGTCTGTCTGTCTATCATCTGTCTGTCTGTCTATCTGTCTGCCTCTTTCTTCTATCTTTCTATCTATCTATCTATCTATCTATCTATCTATCTATCTGTCTGTCTGTCTGTCTGTCTGTCTGTCTGTCTGTCTGTCTGTTATCTATCTATCTATCTATCTATCTATCTATCTATCTATCTATCTATCTATCTATCACCTTTCACCTTAAGAAAGCTGGCCTAGATAGTGTCATGGAGAAAAACAATTAATTAGAATATGAACCAAAGCAATGAAGATCTGAAGCAAAGTTTCTTTATTAAACTGCCCTATAACAATGATCATTGGGTCTGGGCTCCTAGCCAAACTGACTGACAGCCCTGACAATAGTTTGACAAAAGATTATACAAGATACAAAAAGTTATTTGAACACTAAAAAAAATATTGATAAAATTTGCATGGGTAAAAAAATCCTCCAATTTTATATTTATATTAATAATAATCAAATCCAGATCATGCGTCTGGAATCATAATATTGCTTTTCTCCTTTTCTCCTACTCTTTGCCTTTTTTCCCTTCATCAGAGTAATTATAAACTAAGTTATAATATCAAAGGAAAATATATTCAGGTGGCATGATAGATCCATATACCAACAAAGTTCAGAATCATGGGCGCTTTGGTGTTCCATTGGTATTTTTGAAAGCAAAATTGGATTTTGAAAAAGCTGTATAGAAAGAGTGTTGATATTTTTGAAATTTGGTATTGGTCAAAATTTCTGAAAATACCATGAAGAGCTAAAATTAAAGGGCGGGGATCATTGAGCAAATAAATCCAGAGTGAAAGAACAGAAAAAGATGAGCAGCAATAAAGGTGGCTAGATTCAGTTACAGTGGTAAAGTGTGCACCATTGGAAAATTTGATGGATCAAATTGGGACAGATTGTCATGAAGAAAATCTATTTAAGCAATCATTAAAAATTGATACCAAGATGATGACACATAATGAATAAATCATGGTATCAAAAGGAATCCTGAATACCATTGTTTTAATTCTATGCCTTTTGTCTACTGTCACAAGAAACATTAAAGCATAAAGATCAAAGATCTAAGAATTCTAACTTTTCAACTCCATAGTAGGGATAAGGCAACTGGGGGGGGGGTAGCTTGTAGGCATTCGTTCTAACCCTGTGCTGTTTTGCTGACCATGCAGCAAAACTAGACAGTTTAACACCAGTTTAAATTTTCTCTCTCTTTTCTACTGCTGAATTTTCACATATCCTTTCAAGCTATGATTTTCTTACCATGGCTTATCCAACAATCAGAGTTGACTGACTTCACATTGGATGTTAATCCAAAACCAAGCATGACCTATGTGGAAAGTAAAAATATACAGTGTGGTCAACTTCATTCTCTGGAGTTTTAAAGATCCATCTCCTTGTTCTATAGTCTCAAAATTCTGTGAATCTGGACAGATGTCTGGAGAAGAGGGGTTAAACTTATTTTCCAAAGAACCAAAAGGCAAGACAAGAAACAATGGATGGAAACTAATCAAAGAAGGAAGCAACACCTGGAATTAAAGATAAACTTCCTAAAAATGAAGACAATTAACCAGTAGAACAGCTTGTCTTCAGAAGTTGTAGATGCTTCGTCACTGGCGGTTCTTAAGAAAAAAACTGGACAACCACCTATCTGAAATGGTATAGTGTCCCCTGCTTGAGCAAGTTGTTGGACTTGCCTCCAAGGTTCCTTTGGCTCTATTCAGAAAGATTGATTGAGATTTGATGGCAATGTGCTCTATGGCTGGAGGATATCTGAACAGAGTACTGAATATGATTGAACTCTCTATATTCTCAGGAGAATACTTGATCAGCCACATCAGAGATTTCCATCTCTTCTTAGTATACATAATTAGCAGAAGATAATCAGTATGTTTTAAATCAGTTTGACTGGTGTAATTCTAATGATAGATTTCAAATGAAGCTGTGAGTGAGGTTGTCTAGTCTGACTGTGTCTCTGTACTGTCACTCTGTTTACCCATCTGTCAGTTCAATATCTTGAGCTGTATCCATTAGTACTGAATTAACTAACTAAAAAATCAATGGATTCAGTGTGTAATGGCTGCTTTTCTGCACCTGCTGAACAAACACACCAGACTTGAAGTTCCTGCTTTCTTTTGAGTATTGGGTATTGCTTGGCAGTGAAGAGAAAAGCCTCAGGTTCACAATAAATCCATGCATGCTGTCTTGTGCTGGAATCACTAATTCACTAGGACTTTCTTATGTCCACTTGAGGGTCATTCATTTTCTGAATTGCTCAGCCCATCACACGGAGACATGCACTCTCTGACTTCTGGAAGCAGCCTAGTGAATGTGCGCTTCATTAATCTCCATGCCCTGTGTTGAAAATTATTCAAAATGTTTTCCATTTAAATTTTAGGTTCATATTGGCACACCTTCCATGTAGCAATGCTGCAAATTAAACTCACTTGTTCATTGGGAAAGATGCCAGTGCAATCATAGTATATTGCTTAATTAATGGAATGATGTCCTGGATTTAAGCAAACCAATTCCCTGCCTGCCTTGGTGTGTTTTCTATCCATCATTTTTCAACAAATGGAATTACTTATTCTCCTTGATAGGCCCCCTGAAATCATACTGCTGGGCTAATTTACAGTGCGAATAGAAAATGAGATAAAAATGTATTATTAAATTGTACTAATATACTTTAATATGATTTATTCTTCTGCAGATACACTAAGTAATACACAACATCTTAATGTTTTCTTGTCAGCTACCGTAAGGCTGTATTCCATATTTGATTGGGCATCTGTCGTGAGCACATCAATTTTTTCTCCACCTTTAATTTTAATAAATTTGTATTAAATTTGGCTTTATTTTCTATGCACTCTTATCTCCTTAAGATGGGGTTTGCAGCTTCCATCCTTCAGAATGTGGATTTATGCAGCTTATTAAAGACTAAGTTGCAAAAACAGATGGGTGTAGCATCCATATTGGGATAATCAACTTAAGCTCAATTTTGCCCTTGAACTTCATTAAATTTCCACCTGCACACAACTGTACCACATTTTGAGAGTATCTACTTTGGCTTGTGCATATGTGGGTTACATATGTAAAGCCTATGAAAAGAATGATAGCAAGCCATATCTGAACAAGTGATTGCAGGGCCATAGGTTTGGGTTTTTTCCCATTAAAAAAGTACTTCAAATAGATTTTGTTCCCAACTGTGTTCTATTACAATGAAATGTAAGAAAAATCTTTTGTTCTACTTCTGTAGGTGGGAAATAATTTGAAAGCAACAATACTGACAAAAATGCAATCTATATATTTTTTTTTTAAAAAAGGAAAGGAATACCCACGATTTAGCTTAACATTCCAAACAGATAGCTCATAATTGTTTTGAAAAGTGGAATACAATATGATATAATTCTGTGAAGTTATTCTATAGCATGTAGTATCCCCCTTTTCAAAACATTTAATGTCTCCTTAGCTTAGTCTGTATAAATGTCAGCTGGTTCCCCCCCAATTCTCTGAAAATGCAAAGGTAAATGTGAATAGATGGAAGCTTATTTTTTTTAACTGTGGAAAATAATCAAATTGAAATAAATCAGCTGAAATAGAACACCCAGTCCCTACTTTGAAACAAATCCTTGTTGTATATTTATATATCTGTGTTAAATCAGTGTGATGATTCCACTTTAATGTTCATAAAATGGGAAAGGATCACCAATTTGCACAGCTATTCACATGATCTGTCCTGATAATCTGTAGAGTTAGGATGGAGTGAGACAAGGTTCATTTATCTCCACTGCTACCTTGATTCAAAGCAGGACTTTTTTGCATACTTAAAAGCTATTTCTTTTTCACTTCACTGGCTAGGAGGGATACTTTCATTGAAACTTCATCAAAGCAAAGCACCCCCTTGAAGCTTTGAATGGACTTGTAGATAGGCAGGTGATTGTGTCAGGAGTCATTTTATCTCTACCTATGAAACCAGGTCCTTCTGTTATCACTGAGGACTAACTTAGGTAGAGAATTACCTGGGTGGGTGGGGACTTGTCAACCTTATTGAAACTACCTTTTTCCCAGAATAGAAACTTCTTCATTTTTCTATTAGAATACGGTTAAGTAACTCTTAGTGGTAAATGCAGCAAGCATTTGTACACTTGTATTTGTTGGTTTATGCATCTGCTGGAACAGCTAATCTGGTTCTTAAAGCTCTGCAGATATTCCTTTTAGAAACATTAAAGCCTCAACATCTTCCAGTCCTCCACATGCAGTTTAGAGCACATGTTTACTCTCGTGCTTTCCAAAACACTTCTTTTGAAGGATTTGCACAGTCCAGTTGATGTATGTATCTCTAAGAAACTTACCTTATTTCACATGTTCTTAACAGAGTGAGAGGGTGCTAGGAACAAGAGCAGTCATGGCTAGAATTTCTGACAGTTAGCTAACTAAACGCTGACAGCAGCATAATCGGTTTTCTGCCAATGCATTCATCACCTTGGGCTGTGCTCCCTTCCTGTCTCACAAGCTTGAAAATGACACATGACCTCTTTCTTTTCCCAGACAAAGCAAAGCAAAGGGACATGATGGAGCATGAAGAGGAAAAAAATACACTTCCATTAAAGTTTTTTTAAAAGAAATCTTTAAAAAATAATTGGTCTTTTTCTCACAGAACATCTCACTGTAGTTCATTTGGGGTTGTACTGCAAAATTCTGTTGAAAAAGAGGGAAAACAGAGATCTAATTGTTTACATGGTATTTTTCTCTCATACATGAGAGACTCATTGGTCTTGGTGTCATAATAAGGGGAACCTCTATTTCAGACTGGATTCTGGTCTCTGAAAGAACTGACAAATTTGCCTAGATTTTGGGCCAACTTTAACTATCCAATTCCATAACAATCCAGGGTATCAACAATGAATCAATTCTTCATTGGCCAAGTGTGATTAGACACACAAGGAATTTGTCTTAATACATCATTTAGTAAAAAATTATCTTTAAGACTACAGTGGTACTTCAATATTCAGTGTTCATTAGTTCTAGGAGGTGCCATGAGTACTGAAAAAGATGAGTCCCCAACATATTACACGACTTACCTTTGTTTTGGCTGGGAAGAATTTTTTGTCTGTCCCTTTTCCTATATAAAGAACCTTCCTAGCATGGCTGACTTCCTGCCTATTCTATGTAGCTGTCTCTTTCTTCCTCTTGAAGTGCGTAAAGCACTAAACAAATGCCAAGTACCAGGACAATATTTTCATGTGTCAAGTATAAAATTGAATCAATCGAATATAAGGAGACCACTTTATTATATAGTGTCAATTTCAACTACAAATCCTCCCACTGCTCCATTATAAATTGTAATCAAAGCTTTTAAGCCATTTTATAATTATTAATATTTAAAATAGGCCATTGACCCTGAAAGTGTAGTTAAGATTTCCTCCACTTCAATTTGCTTTAAGAAAAGTAACCCAATTCTGTTTTCATTTTTAATACAATAGAAATAAAAATATTTTCTATGCCCAGTGCAATTGTAGAAAACTAATATAAAATGAACAATAATTCACATGGTATATTTTATGTCTGCATGTCTATTATTAAGTAGCAGTTTCTCATAGGTGCAAAATATGTCAAAATCTATAATTAATAGTAAACACTAAAATCTGTGGAATATTAGTTGAAATTAATTAGTTTACAGAATGAATAGAATAAAATACATTTATTCAACTGTAAATGAATAGTTTCATTTACAGAATGAAACTCTGAATAGTTTCATTCAGAGTTTTCAGAATGAAACTCTATAGTTTGGAGCAAGTTCTTTTCAGTCACAACTACAGATAGTCCTCGACTTATGACCACAATTGAACCCAAAATTTCCATTGCTAAGAAAGACAGTTGTTAATTTAGTTTTACTCCATTTCATGCCACAGTTGTTAAGCTAATCACTCTAGTGGTTAAGTTAGTAACACAGTTGTTAAGTGAATCTGACTTGCCTGTTGAGTTTGTTTGCAAAAAAAAATGATCACGTGACCCTGGGACACTGAAACTGTCATAAATATGAGTCAGTTGTTAACCATCTCAGTTTTGATCATGTCACCATGGGGGTGCTACAATGGTTGTAAGTGTGAAAAGGATCATACGTCATTTTTTTCAGTGCCACTCTAACTTTGAATGGTCACTAAATAAACTGTTGTAAATTGAATATCCAGTGATTTTCCAAATATGTATAAATATGCCATTCATTTCTGAGATATTGTTTTAAGATTAATAATCTTCAATCAGAAATACAAAAATATAGTTTGTAGGAAGTAATTGTCAATGGATTGTTGACATATTGAAATTCTGCTGGACCTACTTAATACAGTACCAGGATGTTGAGAAAGCACTTGAGAATTTTGTATCACTATGTCCTATCTAGTGATTGGAGGAAGACCATTTTCCTCCCTAATCCAGAGTTGATCAAAACTACTGAAGCAAATTATGGGTATACAAACCTTCATACCTTAGGACTTTTAGTAAAAACTATTATCTATGAATTACAATTGTCTTGGAGTACTGGCCTTCACAACTTCCTGTCCATAGAACCTTTCCCTCTGTAGTATTCCAGGCCTTTCTGGGTAATTTCCTCATGTTTTCTGTGATTTAATTAAAAGTAACTGGCACACAGTTAAAACTTTTTAAATGTTCATTTAGTTCATTTGGTCTAATAGCACATTAATCTCTTGAGAGATGCTACTTGAGATAAAATGCTTTGTCAAACTGCATTGCTTAAGTCATAAATGAATATAATAGTGAAAGCACTCAAAAGTAAGTTAGTAATGTTTCCTTTCCTAAATGAGGTAGACCATTAGCTTAATCGTTCCCCTGGAGATAAATGGAAAGACCATGTTTTCCTACAGAAAATTGTATAAACAAAACTCTTATCACTATGTATGAATTTTTATGCTCTCTAGATCATACATAAATCTTCTGAATTTTGAAGTATAGTCTAAGTGCTTTGTATAACCTCACTGTCTATGGCACAGAGTAGGATAAAAGGTACAAATAATCTTTCTTTTTTTCCAAATCATGATCTTTATAATTTTATCTGAAGAGGTGAATAATACTTAAAGTACATAGCAGTAGCAGTAGAAGTAATTATATTTATAACCATGTGCAGAACAGGAAAATAAACAATTATGAACAATATAATTCTTACACTGTCTTTTTTTTTCCTGTTCCTCTGTACCATTAAATATCAAAATAGAACTATATTAAGAATCATGCAGACTTATACAGGACTCCATTGATTCTTATGAAAGCTCAAGGGTGTCTTCTTCATTTAAGACAATTGGGATTTTTAAAGTTTTACAATTTTATTTGTGTGAAAATATAGTAGTTCACAAAATCTGAAACAATATGTCAGCATTGTGACAAACTTTTTGAAATGAAGGACACAGGAATTTTTAAAAAATAATAATTTGTGATTCCAGACTAAGATTATAGTGAAGGTCTCTGCTTGTTCCGAAATAGCATTATTTCGGTGGTTTTATTCATTTATTGCAACCTTTCTGAATTCTGAAACCATAAGTAGTCCTCGACATACTACAACAATTGAGCCCAAAATTTCTGTTGCTAAGTGAGACAGTTGTTAAGTATTTTCCCCCATTTTACAACCTTTCTTGCCATAATTGTTAAGTGAATCAGTGAAGTTGTTAACTTAGTAACCTGGTTGTTAAATGAATCTGGCTGTCCCATTGACTTTGCTTCTCAGAAGGCCACAAAATAATGATCACATGACTCCAGAACACTACAAACATAATAAATTGCCAAGCATCTAAATTTTTTGATTACATGATCATGGGGATGCTGCAATAGTTTTTCATGTGAAAAACAGCCATAAGTCACTTTTTTTCAGTGCCTTTGTAACTTTGGATGGTCACTAAACAAACTGTTGTAAATTGAGGACTAACTATATATCCTTCTTCTCCTCCTCCTCCTCCTCTTCTCTCTCTCACACAAACACAGTATTTGAATAACTAAACACTAAAATGAAAATAAAAAAAAATAATTTTAAAAAACTGGAGTTATAGTGGGAAGGGAATGTTACATAATTTTTAGTTTATAACAAGGTAATAGAAAGTGGGAGAGGAATAGCCCCGAGATCCCTAATCCTTTCAGGTTTCCAGAATGACAGCAAATCTTTTCTTCCACAAGTCCCCAGTCCCAGCAATGGAGATAATAAAGACTTTCGTAGTATTTCACTCATCTTTTTTATCCTTTCTCTTTTATTTCCTCCTATTCCATACCATGTCATGCAGATTTATTGATTTGAGAAGACATTGATTGCTTCTTTTTAGCTCAGTGTCAGATCCCAGCTTCAGTGAGAATCATGTAGTTTACAAACAGGTAGTGAAGAATCAGCTCCTGCAGAACCTTGAGACACAAAGAAAACATACCTTTAGACCAAGGGTGGGATTTAAATTTTGTAACAACCAGTTCTGTGGGCATGGCTAGGTGGGCATGGCTTCTTCTTCTTTTTTGGCAGCACCCCCTCCATTTTTTGGCCTCAGGGAAGCCTCCTAGGGGAGCGTTTTTGCTCCCAGAAGGTTTCCCTGGGGCTCAGGAAGGGAAAAAATGGAGCATAGAGGGGGCATGCAGCATCCCTCTGTGCTACATTTTAGGATCTCCTGGGCCTCAGGGGAGCCTCCTGGAGGGTGTTTTTGCTCCCAGAAGGCTTCCCGGGGGCTCAGAAATGGAAAAGATGGAGCTTAGGGGGACATGCAGCACCCTCCTGTGCTACATTTTAAGGCCTCCTGGGCCTCAGGGGAGCCTCCTGGGCAAAGCAGTAAGTAAGTGAGGGGAATCCTGGCACAGCTGATTGTCGGGAGGGGAAAAAAGAAATAACTTAAGGAGTGACTGGCAGGGAAGAACACAGTCAGTGATGTCGGACATGCACACAATGTTGCGCATGCGCGATAAGGACTGACTGGGAGGGAGGGGAGGAGTGGGCGGAGAGGGGTGGGGCCCAGCAGGGGCACAATTTGCTGGTTCTCTGAACTGCGCAGAATGGTCTGAACCGATAGAATCCCACCCGTGCTTTAGAGAAACATTTATGAGACTTGTAACAAACAGCTGATTTTTTTTTTCAAAACTAGATCTTCACTCCAGTGAAGAAGTGGGTTTTGAAATTGATTTGTTTGTTCTTTCTTTTTCTTCTTTTTATTTGAAATGCTTCATTCTACTGCACACAACAGGAGGTTTTGTTTCTCTAATATGTCATAGTCAGACCACTTTAAAAATGTACATACTAGTGCATCCAGAATGAGTTATTTTTAAATATGTTGCACCTTATTATACAAGATACACGCAGGGAACATGTAACTCAATGTGCTATTTTGCAAAGAAATAATAAAATAATTTTAACGATCTAGAATGTACTTTTATTATCTGTTGTTATTGGTATAGATGTATAGAGACCACACATTCTCATTTGGTACCTGATCTAAAATTTGAGAAATGTTCTACTCCACTGGGGATTGGTCCACAAAGTGGATGTCCAATTCTAGAATGAGATTTGGGGGGGACATAATTTGGAATTCCTGTAATTTGTCTATTTGTCTTCAGTTCATACATATGTGATTCTGGGTGGGGACAAAGGTTAATAATCTACGTGAGAAAAATTCAAATAGTGTATAATTTGTTAACTTTAAACTGAATGGAATAGGTGGTGAATAGCATTACTGTCATGGAATCACTTCATGCTATTGCTCACATCATCTGCCATTCCTTAGAGTATTATTATGTAGTCCCTGAGCTACCTTTTGTGTTTCTCACAATATACATTGTGTCTAGAGATGATATGATTTACCCATTACTTTTCTTCTTTGCATCTTGTTCAGCCAATTCAGTTTTCCCCCACCAGATTTCCAATCTGAGTAATAAAATTCCACAAATAGAGGGCTTTCTTCAGAATATTTTTGTTAAATTCCAGTTCATTCTCATCCTTCTAACCTCTTACATTGTTGATCTCTCTTGTTTTTATTATGGTTAATAACACAGTCAGCCAGATGTTTAGATTGGATTGGCATTTTTATCCACTTATCAAATTCTTCCCAAACACCTAGAATAGGCAGATTTATTGTTTGATCATATTAAAAATATAATTTCAGGCTGTAAGCTGCTTCAAATGAAGCTGCCTTTTGCAATTGACTAATGGTGATTGTGTCAATAGTGATAGTGTTGAAGTGGTACTCCAGATGTTTTGGAATTATACCCAAGATGCCTATTTTTGTTGTTATTGTAGTGTTTCAGCCTTGCTGTGAACATTCAATTTTTTTTTCACAATCCCAGGAAGAATATTGCTATATCTATATATGTTAAAAATTGGACCTTTTCCCCAGTATACTAGTAGCCAAAAATAGTAATAACAACCATCACCTCTGCAAAAACAATATAATTGAAAATCCCATTATGCTACATTTGATCCAGAAAATTATTGTTGTTTTTATGAGTCATACATATAAGCATTCCATTCATATATTTACTAGAATAAATAGGTTTCACTTTTAGCAGGAAAAATGAAGCATCAACGTGCCTATTTTATACCTAAAGAGAAGTGACTCCTGTACATTGTGGGTGAATTATATCTTGAAATTGGATTTGTGTAGTCAAGAGCAAAATTAACTAAATGGCTTGTTCCTTTTTTCAATGACTCAGTTGATATACTTCATCCAGAGCTCCATAGTTTATTCAAGTCACAGCATCTCTCCACAGATTTATACTTAAGAATGTAAAGCTTGACTTCATTACTTTGGCTTCAGTTCTTTTATTTAGCACTTACTTTGCATTAAGAAATATCAAAAGGCCCTTTATATTTACAGCTCTTAACAATGCCTTAAACCTCACAGGTTGATCATCTTAAAGTAAATAAAATCAGTGGCACAAACTATGCAAATGTATTTTGTCATTCTCTCCAAAGTGCCTCTAAACATTTCCCCAGAGAAAACTTCATTAGGTTACAATGTTGGTTTTTCCCATAGGTATCTGTTGAGATTTTTTTTAAATGAAATAACATCATTGTCCTTCATAAGAGAAAACATTATTCCTATATCTTCAGCAACATTACTATTAATAATATTAATGAATAATTTATCTTTATGTGTCCAGTAGAAGAACAATGCTTGTACTGTTATTTGATGTACTTACATAGCATCTAACACACCTGGGATACTGAAAGGTAGAATTTTAAAGGTGACATCATTGTCCATACTTTAGGATGGTTGCACAACAGCTCCTAAAAACAATCTTATTGCCATGTAAAATTATGTTTAATTTGTATTCTTTCTGCATTCATTAATTCAATGCTTCTATTCTGCCATTTGTTTTGCCGTGTCACTAATAGTTTTCTACTAAGTACTTCCATCAAAAAAACAAGAAAACTAAAACATTCTTACAGTTTCCAAAGGAGGCAGCGTATACATTAAATTTAGAGATGGTAGTTTTATCTGAGAAGCAGAAACTATACATTTTCCCTTGTCCACTTCTTTTTCTTTTTTCCTGCAGCACCGTTAACATTCTTTCAGGGTCTTGAGAGCTATGTTCTCCTCCAGTAGTTCTCTGAGCAGTGTTCCATTATGACATGGTGTTGTTCTAAGTGCAAAATAAAAATCAGTACCTGGATGTATCATAATAGCAAAAATTTAGATGATCACAAGATGGGAGCAAACAGACTTTCTGTATTCCCTTACTGCCAAATTGTAACCATCTGGATTTCTACAACTGAATTGTCTACAATATGTATGTCTACCCTAACAGAAGCAACGTGACACCCATGCTGATCACCTCTTCTTTTCACTCGCTAATGCATCCTGAATATCATTTGCTCATGAAAACAAAATGCCTGAACTATTGCTGATTTTCAAGAAAAGCTCTCCAATGTTTTGAAAATGCCATAATAAAGGTGTATCACCTTTCCCACCTTTCCCACAAGTCCCCCTCATCACTTAAAATTCAATTAAATCATTAACAGAAACATAGGGTTTTGAATAAAGCAGGGATAAACTTTCCTGGAACAGGTGTTTAAGCTATTCAAATCTTATCAACATCCCTCCTCTTATATTTTCATAATCCACTAATATCCTAACAAGTTGGAAAAGGGAAAACTTCAATATTTTTGTTCTGGAGGAAAGTTGGAAAAGATTGAACTTGCAGGCTAAATAGATAGATAGCAGGAAGATGGCAGGGTCCAAAAATCAGAAACTTCTGAGATACTTAGTTTGGGAAATGAAGGTTTTACTTTAAGTAGCCCAAGTCCCAGGGGCTTCAAATTTTTTTAGCAATGGGTTCTCTGCCCAGTTGCTGGGTGGGCGTGGCCATGGTGGGCATGGCCTAGTCAGCCTTCTGCACCACGGTGGCAGAGGGGCGTTTTTGCCCTCCCCGGGCTCCAGAGGCTTTCCTCAAGCCTCCAGGAGGGCAAAAACAGCCTCCCTGGCTTCCAGAGGCTCTCTGGAAGCTGGAAACAGGCCTGTTTTTGGCCTTCCTGCAGTTCTGGGAAGCCCATTTTTTTGGCCTCCCCGAGCTTCCGCCCGGGCCCTGTACTTACCTGCATCCAAAATCGGGCGCATGGGGACTTCTGGGAGGGGAGGGGTGGGTTGGGTGGGGCCAACCAGGAGTGGGATTTGGGGGTTCTCTGGACTATGCAGAATCTTAGCTAGGGGCTCTCCTGAACCCCTGCGAACCCCCAGCAGCCCATCCCTGCTAAGTCCTTAAAAAAAAACAGGCAGTGGAACAGAGATAAAATAGAGGAAAGGATGTCAACTAGAAGACAAAACAAACAAACAAACAAACAAACAAATGAAGGAACATATACAGGTAGTTCTGGACTATATGGGTCCTTATTTTACTGACCTCAGAAGGATAGAAGGCTGAATCTTAAGCCAGTAAGAATCAAACTGTCAAACTGCTGGCAGTCTGCAGTCAGTAGAATTAGTCTGTAATACTGCATTCTTACCACTGCGCCACCAGAATGCATGGCTCTTATGCATTTAAGTTATAAACAAACAAACCAACACATATGTCTTTCTAAAACATTCTGGCCATATAATTTAGGAAGCTTTAGGATGTAATGAAAAATAAAAGCTAACTAGTATACTACATATGCTTTTCTATAAATTATGGAATATGTTTGCTTGAAGCCTGACTGTCACAGTTTTTGGTAAGGACCCTAAAGGCCACTGATCTTTTGCTGTCACTTTCCTCTGACAAATTTCAAATGGGCAAGTTATCCGCATGGCAGTAATTCCAGACATCTGTTTTAAAAGCTTTTCTCAATTGTTTGGAAGGTTTGATTGCTGGCTTTATAATCAGTGGACAGAAAATATGTCTCAGCATTCTAAGTTATCTCATCCTTGTATGCATGAACATGTTTCATTTCAGGTATTTTGCCTGTTTGAAACTGCAGATTTTGAGAAAAGCAATGCACTACGATGAACGCTTTTGCAGAAACAGATAGCAAAATCAGTGTATAAGATATCTGGGGATTCAAAATTTCACACAGGAAGAAATGGTATATATGTTCTGCATTCCTGTTTTTATTCTAAACCTCCCTCCTCAGAGTAGTTTCTGGCCCAGAGCCTTTTGATCTGCATGATATGTCAATTTGTCTTTACCCACATGCAGATAACTCTGAGTATATGGGATTTGTGAATGCAGAAGACAATCCTACTTGATTGTTCTGATTTTAACACTCACACCTTTAACCGCCTTCTGCTTTTTGCCAGACAAGGAAACATCAACTATTGCATAGTAGTTGTCAGTTCTGCAAATGTTTCATGCCTGAGCTGAATTGGTTTTCACCATGAGAAACAAATCATTAATTCTTCTGGCATGTTCTGCAACATCAGTCATAATTCCTTTGCATTTTGGCATCTCCTAGATACCTAGAGTTGATTGTTCTGACTACCCCCAAGAAACCACAAAGCCAGTGACTGGTCCATATGGATTTTTTTCCTCTGCATTTTGAAATAATAATGTTTGTTTTAGAAAATTTATCCTTCTCCCTTAAATACCCCAAAGCAGGCACTGAATCTTTAGGGGGAGGGGAATAGGAGAAATACAATTTCAAAAAAAATAGTAGAATCATTAAAACAACAGCATGGAATAAGCATAAACCCTCGGGCCAGATAGAAAACCAAATAATGTTACAGTAAGATGTCATGCATATTTCTTGTTGCAGAGATATGAAAGATGATCATTTCTTATTGTATTTGTATTCTTATCTTTTTATTTTGGTTTCTGGCAACACTGCCTGAAGTATTCACATAGAATAAAAATAAAATAACTATTAATTAGTGAAATTAGTCTTTTTGGCAAGTAAGTAGTAAAACAACCCCATAGTATGTAATATTTCCAGTCTAATATGCATTATTACAATACATTAATTCTTATATATTCACCTAAACTTTTAAGGGATAGAGAAAGAAATCAGAACAATGGTAAACAGAACAAAGGTTAAAAATAATTCAGGACATCAAAAACTTGATAATAGCTCAGGGGCAAGAGAAAGAGACCAGGGGGGAAAAAACAGCTCCATAAATCTCACTAGAACCACAATCCATTTCATCTGAAACTTCTGGATAGAATAAACTGAAGATGCAGTCGATGAAGTGTCTTCCACATCACAGGCCATGATAGTCTTCTAAAAACTGGACAGGGTAAGATGTTGAAAAGGCTGCTGCTCCCTTAATATAGATTATCCCATAGCAATAAACATGAATGGTTGCCCAACTGTCCAACCATTCTAGTTGTTGTTGTTTTACTTGTGAAATGTGTTCTTTAATAGAATTAGCACTATGATTAGCATGTAGTTCAAAATTCATTTCCCACCAACACTTATTACTTTCCTATAATTCTTTTGGGCAAGCTGCTGTTCCAGTTCTTCATTTGGCTAATTCTTCCCTTTTTCTTGAAGTGATTATCACATATCTACTTAAATCAACTCAGCTCAGCCTGAATTTCCCTCAGGAAATTTGGCGTTTAAATTTCTAATCAGTTCAAAATTGGTAGCCTTGGGTAACACTGAAGTCATAGGAAATCTCCTCACTTTCCTATTGTGTGGTCAATATTTAAGGACAGTTGTTTTCTATTTCTTTTTTGTTAATATGGAATCATCAGTACAGGATTTTTTTTTAGCCTTAGAGATTATATTTTCCAGTTGAGAACAAATATAAATCCTAACTGGAAATACAAAGATCAAAAATTACATTAGGATAATGATATCATACAAAATAACCCTGAGTACTGTGGGATCCAAATAAAAGAAGCCAACAGATACTGCAGATATGAATTAGCAGTTGTTTCATTACTTGCAAAAATAAATGTAAAATGCACTAGAGAAATAATATGTCCTAAGTGAACACAAGATGGACCCCAGATTCACTGTAAGCTTGGAGTTGGAGAGAGTTGGGGAGAGATTAAAACATGGGATCAAAGAAAATGTCAAATAAATGCTACATTATTAAATGTGATAGATTGAGCTGGATCTCTTACCAATAAAATCCATCTCAAAAAAGACAAAGTTCAAGTGGTTATAAAGCTTCAAACTCTGTGCTTCTGTAGTCTAATGTTCCCAAGGCAATGCTTTCATTATGCCTTGTCAAATGTCCCAGGACTAGAATTCCATAATGCTAAGCATGTCATGATGCTGTGTGTACTTATTGAGATGAAGCTCCTATAACCATATAACCCAGCAGGTGCATTTCTGCATAATGTGATGAAGCTCCTAATCTGAAAGAGAAATCCTCTTCCTTGTGGTTATCCTGAGGGTCTCACTATTGACCAGAGACCTAAGATTACTACAGGGCAATGTTTTCATAAAATCTCTTACCTTACTCCTCCATCCACTTCCAATGCTGCCTGTGGAGTTAAGATTCCATTGCAGAGAGATGGTGCAAGGATGCTGATATTATTTTGAAAGTTTAATAAAATTATATTAATATGAATGCTAATCACAATGAATGCACAAATGGGAAGTTTTATGAACTTGCCCCTGAATAACCCACATTTGGGCACCCAAAGCTTTTTCCAATTCCAGCCTTAAATTGCTTGACTTCAAGGTGTAGACTCATTGGAAAAAAAATCTGATTGAGATATCTCATTCCAGATTTCAATTCTTCCTCTGCTTTGGCACTAGTGATGGCATGATATTGGGTCTTTGGGTTCCCCTATTCTTTTACACCTTTTGAAAGATGAACAAGACTAAACCTTTATCATCATTATTTTTTATGTCAACTGGGATAGGAAGGGGAGGTGATATAATTTTTGTTAATGTCACCTTTAGGGATCCATTTTTTTGGTTATTGTTTCATCAGCGTACTTTGTAAGAAATAAAATCACCATTCCACTGATATATTGGTAAAAAAAAGTAAAATGGCCATGGATGACAGTGATCAGAGGAAACTGGTTGTTTCTATCATAGTTCATAGTAACCAACTGGAAGGAGATGATTGCCTGTGATGAAATGAAGCAATGCAAGTAAATCAGGTGGTACTGCTTGAACCAGCAGAAGTCAAAATATTATTTTGATGCATAGAAATAAAAGATGGAAGGAGTTTGCCTTTTGTTGCAGTGGGCTTCAGATAGATAAAGGAATAAAGTGTCTTCCTGCTCTAGAATCAGTGGCCTATAGTGGAATTAGGCAAATTTGATCATGCAAATATTAAAAAAAATATTTTGGAGCCAGCTAAAGAGGAGAGGGAGGGAGCAAGGGAGGGAGGGAGAGGGAGAGGGAGAGGGAGAGGGAGAGAGAGAGAGATATCTCCAAAGCACTATAACCCCTATGATTCACATATACAGAAGGGAGAGTTTGTGTTGCATTGCACATTTCTTTTATTCATTTAGTTCTATGCCTACTTTGGGCTCTCCAAAAGATACCATTGAATATTTTAAATATTTTAAATCATCATCATTGTTATCATCATCATCAAACAGCATCTGTCTATCCCACATCACAGGGAAGGACTTGATAGGTTGATGCAAATACCAAATCCAGTTTAGACATCTGGCTGACCAACCAACCAACCATAACAATAATTACACCTTGATCTCCGTGTGAAGGAAGGCATATATGGACTATGAGATGGTCCTTCAGATTATCAGGCCAGGTTGCCAAATTGGGCAGTGAAACAAACAAGAAAATCAGTCAATTTTTTTTATTACAGTAGCTGCCAGAAGGACATATTTGAATTTACAATCTGAATTTAATTATCATAATAATTCACTTACTCTAGGTTCTCTTTTTATTCTGAGTCTTTCTCTCCACCTTGACTTAGTTCAGGAGATAGAAACATCATTTTAAGGCTTTTGTTGCATTTTTAGCTAATGTCATTCATGGGAAGCTGTTGCAACCCTACTTCAAAGCCTTTGCTTATCCCAGAGAAGCTCTTTGAGCAATCTGAGTCCAGATCTCCTTAACAGATCAGACTTGAGCCCTACGCATTATGATCATGAAGCAAACAAAAGCCTCCTAGACACTTCCAGTTACAGCTCTTAGGAAGCTGCTGGCCTTTCAAGAGCTGAAAATAGGTATGTTGCCTCCTTCGTTACAGCCTCTAGAGGCTCCTCCACAGATACATGAATTGTCTTCACTTTATGTTGATAGAATCCAATCAGCTGTTCCAAATGGCTTAATCCTAGCATGCAGTAAACAGCCTGATCTAACCACACTGTGTCAAACATCTGGGAAGCCTCTGCTGAGTTCAAACCAGGAAGCCTGAATAGTTCAAGTGAAGGAGTGATAGGTTAATGCTGATCCTTTGAAATGACCCCTAGCTCCAGTAGGTTTAGGACGGAAAGTAGCTTTCTGAGCTGACCTCACTCAAAGTACTAATAAGCAGCTATTGATAGGGGGGCCTTTCTTCCTTCCACAAGAAAATGCTTGTATACAGCATGGACTTGATAGCATAGCTCCCCTAAAAATGTAGTATGTAGTTCCATCATTAGTCTCAAGTATTATTCCTTGTTCAGTATTGCTTAAATGACAATTCCCACTGATTTCCTTGTGTTGTTTCTGTCCAAAATTCAACTCCATCCTCTGGCATGTGTCCCCCTTTTTTCCAGATCTGTATTTGTTCTGGATGGTTTTTAAACCTATTTCAGTTAAAAGACCTTGCTTTCACATCAATCCTTATTGGATGAGTCCCTATTGGATGAGCCCCTCTAAATATGCAGAGAGCCAATACAAAAATTTCAATTTATATATTTCCATTTATATGGCTGATGCCCAGATGAACAACACAGGCATATTGTGAGATAACATTAGAATGAGAAATAGACTGTAAATATAGTAAAAAAAAAAAAAAAATTAAAAAACCTTTCAATAGACTTACCTTTGTTTACAGTTACTTTGACAAACTATAGAAAATATCTGTGGACACCATTGTAAGAAATTTCCAATGAAAGCATCCTGTCAGATTGTGGCAAAATTCTGTTTCAGCTTCAGTTAAAAGCAGGACAAATTATACCATTTTGTCCTGCTTTCCAATAATGAACAATATTCAGCAGTGAATAAGTTTTCTGCATGGAATATCTGAAATTTCAAGAATTAGTGGCATTGTTATTATAACTAACACTGTAAATAGCAATAATAATATTGATCAGTTACAACCAATCTAACAGTTATGTGCCATATAGAGCATTCTAGATATTTCAGAGATGGCTGAGGATACATTTACATTTATACACTTGAATAAAATATATGCGCTATGTTGTACTTTTGAATATCTGAACCAGCCCAGGGTCTTGGGTGATGACAAAGAAGCATTTCTATTCATGCTAGGACTGCAGTCCCTATATTAGTCTCAGCTATCAAATTAATCAATCAATCCACAAGAATAATACAGCTATTCTCCTTACTCTACTATCCTTATGTGGAGTGAGAATCAAACATCAATAACATTCAGAATGACATAACTAATCACTAGTTTTGCTACTCTTGATTTTGATATTAGAATAATTAGGATAGGATGATGGAATTTATAATCTTACTTTAATCACAAGAAATATGGATATGAAATCTCACATTAGACAACATTAGATATCATTCTGAGGTTTTCTAAATATCTAGGTTAAGTTTTATTATGTTTTAAAAGTTAAATGGGATTGACTCTTGGTACAGTTCAGGTCCAAATGCACATCTTCTCAATATACCATAACTTCTAGTTATAGTGCATCAGATGATGGTAAAATTGCAAGAAATTAAAAAAGAAGCTGTAGATTAACTAGTGTGCTTAACTAGTGTAATCTGGCAATTACAGATTAATACATATCTAATACATATCGATTTTACAGAAAACATTGTTGAAAAAGCACTGCGCAATCTAAAACCATCCCTATCTATTGGACCGGATGGAATATGTGCCTACTTCTTAAAAAAGCTATCCACTGCCATAGCCGAACCTCTAAGCATAATCTTTGAAAAATCTTTCAGGACCAGCTCCTTACCAAAACAATGATCATAAGCCACGGTCATCCCCATCTTCAAAAAGGGAGACCCCAGCCTAGTTGAAAATTACAGACCAATCTCCTTATCCTGCATCACCTGTAAAGTCATGGAATCAATTATTAACCAATCCATTATCCTCCACTTAGAGACAAACAACCTACTCTCTAATAAACAATTTGATTTCAGAAAAAAAAGTATCCTGTAATCTGCAACTCTTACACTGCAAAAACATATGGACTACACAACTCGATCAGGGCAAAGCAATAGACGCAATCTACATAGACTTCTGTAAAGCCTTTGATTCAGTGGTACACGACAAACTACTCCTAAAAATAAAATCTTATGGTATCTCGGGACAACTGCATAACTAGATAGAAGCATTCCTGTCAAACAGACAACAAATGGTCAAAATTGGGAGCGTCCTATCAAATTCTGTACCTGTCAACAGTGGTGTCCCCCAAGGCAGTGTTTCAGGACCAACTCTTTTCATACTCTACATAAATGACCTCTGTGATCATATTAAGAGCAACTGTGTTCTTTTTGCTGACGATGTAAAGCTATTCAACACCACAGACAATACTACTACCCTCCAAAAAGACCTTGACTATGTATCAGAATGGTCAATCAAATGGCAACTTCAAATCTCAACAAATAAATGCTCTGTCTTACATATTGGCAGAAAAAATCAGAAAATAAAATACAAGCTAAATAGTCAAGACCTTGTTGATGATCCAAACTTTGTCAAGGCCTTGGAGTACTCATCTCAAATGTTCTAAATGCTAGAGCCCACTATAACTACATAGCCAAAAAGGCATTAAAAGTTGTTAATCTAATCCTACGTAGCTTCTTCTCTGGTAATATCACACTACTAACTAGAGCAAACAAAACATTTGCTAGACCTATACTTGAATACAGCTCATCAGTCTGGAACCCACATTACGTATCTGTTATTAACACAATTGAAAAAGTCCAGAAATATTTCACAAGAAGAGTTCTCCACTCCACTACTCATTGCAGAATACCTTATGCCACCAGACTTGAAACGCTAGACCTAGAAAACCTAGAACTACGCCGCCTCTGGTCCAATCTAAATATAGTATATAAAATCATACATTGCAATGTCCTACCTGCAAATGAATACTTCAGCTTCAACCATAACAATACAAGAGCACACAATAGATACAAACTCAAGGTTAACCGCAACAAACTTGTCTGCAGAAAATACAACTTCAGCAACAGAGTGGTCAATGTTTGGAATACTCTACCTGACTCTGTGGTTTCTTCCCCAAACCTCAAAAACTTTAACCTTAGACTGTCTACTGTTGACCACACCATAAGCGCACCAATCTTGCCTACCGTCCCTGTCCTATTGTTTTTTATTTTTCTTATAAGTATCTATCTCATGTATTCAAAACTATATTTATTCTTATACCTGTATCTTGTAAGTGATTGACAAATGAAATAAATACTAAATACTAAAATACATCTTATTAGTGGAGTATTCCAGGCAGTTGATCCTTGCCACAAATTCTGGGATCCATTTGGATGAGTGGCACTCAGGCTTAGCTAAGAGCAAGATTAGATTTTAGCATCTGACTTGCTGTGAAATGAATAATTGTTGCAATGTTACAACATTAGTACAGAAGGGTAGAGTTGCCATTACAGTGCATATGTTGTCATTAGCTCCTCTTGTCTCCCATGATGCAGATGACCATGACATGCATTGGAATAACTTTCAATCCTATCATCATGATACGCTAATATTTTTTTTAGGCAGGTCAGTGTGTTCTGCCACAGCAGAATTCTAGACAGAATACTGGAGCAGAAATAACCTGAGTGTTTTGGTTAGCTATTTATATTCTTTAATGAGCTGCCCTATTTATTCAAAAGCGGTAAACAACTCACCCAGCTCTTAAGCCTAACTGGATGGTAAGAGAAAAGAACTGAAATGAGAAGAATAATACTTCTCACTTGTTTTCAAGTAACATCACATGGAATTTGAAGATCATTTCATTTCAGGATTAATTAATAATATTTTAATTATATCTACTAGACTAGGATTAGGGAGTATTCTAGTCTGTACTCACCCATGAAAATTCTCTAGGGACTTGAGGCCAGCCACACTCCTTTAGGCTAACATACCCTCTCTGGGTTATTGCTATAGAGGAAATGGACAGAGGGATTACAGTAGTATATATGGTATCTTGAGTATCTTTCTAGAATCGAAGGCTACAGAAATAACAATTAATTAATATAACTAGTTGCTGACCACATTGGCTGTGACTTGAGAAATCTTCTGATGATAACATAAAAGTCAATACAATATTGAGATGTATGACAGGACTATAATTTGCCCTGATTGGCCCAACAGTATTTTTTTTTTCTTTTAAAGAATGCTATAGATGTTGGACTTGCTCCTGTATTTGCTCAAACTGCTTAGAAGGAACAATGGGATTTTGTATGTTAGCATTGCTGGTTAATTCTTGACATGAAAGTATCCTGATCACAGAAAGTTACTAATCATTTTCAAAGGAATTTACAGAGAAAGGTCTGACATTAGAAAGCAATAATAATACAGGTGTGTGTGTGTGTGTGTGTGTGAGAGAGAGAGAGAGAGAGAGAGAGAGAGAGAGAGAGAGAGAGAGAGAGAGTGTATTAGGACTGTGCTATTCTCATTCCTTCTCCGAATCTATGGAAAAGAATATGCCCCACAATAGAATTTGAAACATGGGTGACAAATATTGAATGAAAAGACTAACAATGATGGGTTGGTGGTTTTTGTAAATGCTAGATTCAGATCATATAAGCATGAACATACTCATGACATCTTGATGTCTTAATATATGATATAATTAAGACAACTCAGATCAATTCAGGAGCATTTTAAATTCACTTGCACAAGACTGGAAGATGAAGAGATTAATCATTTGGACAATCACCAGAACTGTAACTTAGTCTTTCTTCTAAGTCATTCTTCTTTTCAGTGCCCAATTTCCGGATGAGAACTCTTTAGAACCCCCTTTTTTCTGAAATGTATCGTTCAGTGAAACCTTTCTTTCTCCCTCTCTCTCTCCCCTTCCCCCTCTCCCTCTTCCTCTCCCTCTCTCCCTCCCTCTCTCTCTCCAAGCTGTATTCAACACTATCCAGCAAATTGTGATTTTTAACCTCTTAAAAACTATGTTGCCTTTAATAATTAGCCTTTTAGCATATAATTATTTTGTTTGCTTTGGTAAATAGAAATAAATACATAAATAATTTAATAGCCCAAATCAATTCATCTAGCAAAAGTATTCCTATCAAATAAACAAAATAAAATAGCTAAAATTATTAAACATCTGATTGACTCCAATATAATCAACTCAACTGATTTCTCGGAGGAGGCAATAATCAGTTGCAGACAGAATTATTACGTGCCAGTACTTTTTTAGTGCTTTCTTCTGTAACTGAGGACAGGCATCCTATCTTATACAATGTTGGACTAGATCTGACTCAGGGGGTGATTAAGGTAAAAAAAAATGATGAATGACAGTGTTGCAAGGCAAGCTCTACATTTTCATAGAGGTGGGATTCAAAAAAAAATTACTACCAGTTCTGTGGGTGTGGCTTGGTGGGTGTGGTGTGGCGTGGCTTGGTGGGCATGGCAGGGGAAAGGATACTGTAAATTCTCCATTCCCACTCCACTCCAGGGGAAGGTTACTGCAAAATCCCCAATCCCTCCCCACTCCTGTGGGAAGGTTAGTGCAAAATCCCATTCCCTCCCCATCCCACTAACCTGCTTTCCAGCTCCGTTCTCCTGTGCAGGGCAACAAAAGAAAACCCAGCCAATTAGCTGGGACTCAGGAGGCAGAGTATAGATGGAGGCAGGGCTAGTCAGAGGTGGTATTTCTCTGAACTACTCAAAATTTCTGCTACCGGTTCTCCGGAACTGGTCAGAACCTGCTGAATACCACCTCTGTTGTGTGTGTGGTGTCATATAAACAGAAGGCAGAGTTTGTGTTGCATTGCACATTCCTTTTATTCATTTAGTTATATGTCTACTTTGGGCTCTCCAGAAGATACCGTTGAATTTTTTAAACCTTTTAAATCATCATCATTGTCGTCGTCGTCATCATCATCATCATCATCAAACAGCATCTATCTATCCCATGTCATAGGGAAGGATTTGATTAATGGATGCAAATACTAAATCCAGTCTAGACATCTGGCTAACCAACCAGCAATAACAATAGCAAGTAACAATAAGTACACCTTGATCTCAGTGTGAAGAAAAGTTTATGTGTACACTCATAGATGATCCTTCAGATTATCAGGCTAGGTTGATAAACTGGGCAGTGAAACAAACAAGAAAATCAGCCTAATTTTTTAATTAGCTTCCAGAAGGACACATTTGAATTTCCAATCTGAATTTAACTATCATAATAATTCACTTACTCTAGGTTCTCTTTTGTTCAGACAAACCAAGAACCGGATGTCAATTTTGAAGAAAATATTCCAAAAATTTTAGCTGTATATTGCAGACTATGAGCCTATTCAGACATCTTGCTAACAGGTTCTTTGTGACAGTTACAAGCTGCTGTGGTTGATACAGACTATTCTTAAGTCAGTTTTAAAGAACTAGTTCTACATTTTATTCTGTTTTTAAACATCAAACAAATGATCTTTTCTTTGCTTGATTTTCAAACAATTATACTCAAACTGAAGCTAAATTTATCCTTTTGTATAGACTTGGTGTAGGTTAAATTTTGAAATTTTGAGAATATATTCTGCAGTCCAACTAATAGGTTGTTGGACATTCTAAGGGAAAAGGATCAACCTTCCACTACCATCCCTTCCATTTTCTCACTACTATCTGTTCTATTCTCTCCTTCTATCTCCTTTTATCATCTCCCCATTAGATATTGACTTGTCTTGCTTATCCCTTCCCTTTCCATTCTATTTCCATTTCTCATTAGAATTGCCTGAATCAACATCACAAAACAAGCAACGATGTAGATTCTTTTTGTCCAATGTGTGAATGTGGAGTAGGGAAGAACCTTATATTCACTGCTGAAAACAAAAGAATTAACATTAAATTCAAATGACTACATTTTTCCCAACTGCCAAAACTTGGATGGGCTTATATTGGATCTAAGGGACCAGGTAAAACCACAACAGTGTTTCCTTTTCTTTTTCTTTACTCTGTTCATCCTGCTGACGTGTAGAAGTGTACACATGAATATAAAATATATTTTTAAGCTGGTTATAACCCAGCTGGGTGACCTTGGTCAGTGGCAAACCATTTCCAAAAAGCAACAACCACCCTCAACCCTTGCCAGGAAAGCTGCAGCAATCTCTTCAGGAAACCTCTGAAGATGGGATACAATTGAACAGAAGAAAAGAATTCTTAAAAGCCCAGATCAATTAATTGCCTAGATGGATAATTTCATATAAGAATTCTTATTAATAACAATATGATTATTAATAATTGTTTGTTCAATTTTTGCTAAAGCGATATTATTATGAAATATTATTAATTTTAAATAAGATTATTGAGCTAAGATAGAAGAATAAGAAATTGAAATATGTAATAATAGTATAATATATTATAATTGATAATTGATTGAATCAGAGTAAGAGAATGAATATAAAATATATTTTTGAAAGATAACTACAATGTTAATGATAATACAATAATTGACAAAAATGATATAAAATACTGATTAGAATGGTTATATATATAAACAAGTAAGATATGTATGAAAATGTTATTATGTGCACAAGATATATGTACTCAATGAACACATTGTTGAACAGCAAGATGGTTTTATTTGTTTGTTTTTGTTTTTGTTATAAAAATAAAAAAACTTAAAAAAAAAAAAGATTATTGAGCTACATTTGGACTGAAAGGTGCCAGATAATTGTAGCTACAATAGAACTCTCCTTTCCTTTCCTTTCCTTTCCTTTCCTTTCCTTTCCTTTCCTTTCCTTTCCTTTCCTTTCCTTTCCTTTCCTTTCCTTGAGAAAGACATTTCAAGAACATTTTCCCAAGCATGGAAAGGTCATTTTAAGAGTCCAAACCACATTGAGGGTCTTGTCAAGTTATTCTTTGGAAACCAGAGCCAGGAGATTTATTTGACCATTGTCAGTTTCTTATTACATTAGAGTTTCTCTGTCAGAGTCCAACACCTCATTTTTCCCTTTCATTCTAAAGAAAACAGTACCTGTTTCCAAACCTATTCAAAATATACTATAAAACTTTTGTATCTTAACCCCTTCGTGGCAGAATTTCTATAGATTTAATAAACAGAAACTATACTATTCAGAACCAATAGTCTAGAAAATGCTGTCAAAGTAACAGCTGACAGTTCAACACCATTTCCTGGGGTGGAGCAGCCTAAGCGGGGAATGATAGGGGAGGAAACAATAGGAGTTAAACCTCCATTGATTAACATGTCTGAAGTAAAAATGATAGAGCTAATCACAGATGGGAGGTGGGTGGATGGGCCTCTTACACACGCAATGGCCAAATTATATATATATATGGATATATATATGGATCTTTGGTTATTCGGGTTTTCTCCCGCGTAAGATTGGAAGTATCTAGGCAACGTTTCGATGAAGTCTCATTCATCATCTTCAGGCTTCTGTCTTCAGCTCTGTGCTTCTCAGAGTCTCTGAGAAGCACAGAGCTGAAGACAGCCTGAAGATGATGAATGAGACTTCATCAAACGTGCCTAGATACTTCCAATCTTACGCGAGAAACCCGAATAACCAAAGATCCACATACAAATACCAGCGAGAACCTCAGGAAATATATATATATATATATATATATATATATATATATATATATATATATATATATATATATATATATATATATATACATACATACATACATACATACATACATACATACATATATGGTATTCAGCTTTGTTTGGGTATTTTCCCACGTCATTGTAGTTGTGCTTTTAAAGTTGTAGCAACGTTTCGGCAGAATCTCATCTGCCATCATCAGGCTTCTGATTGTGTCCATCTGTGAGTCAGGCCCCCACAGTTGACTCACAGACGGACACAATGCAGAAGCCTGATGATGGCAGATGAGATTCTGCCGAAACGTTGCTACAACTTTAAAAGCACAACTAAAATGACATGGGAAAATACCTGAACAAAGCTGAATACCATACATGTAAGTACCCGTGAAAACTTAAGAAAATATATATATATGTGTGTGTGTATGTGTATGTGTATGTGTATGTGTATGTGTATATGTAGGCAACGTTTCGATGAAGTCTCATTCATCATCTTCAGCTCTGTGCTTCTCAGAGTGGGTAAAATATATAGTTACAAAGGTGGGGGGAAAACCATCGTAAACTTTTTCACCCATTTCTTATTTTGTCAATCATAACTTCCTTTTGTCCCATATTTTCAATTTTTCTTGTTCTGATGTGTACAGATTTAATTACCATTTTCTTGCTCTGTTCCTTTTCCCACAGTATTTTGCATTATAATAACAGTGAATTTGGTTATAAACATATCCTTGTAGTGGTTTGACAATTCAATTTCTAAAATGCATATAACAAACTATTTTCATTCCTTTGCTATTCTGAGAACTGTTGCTTTTGCTTTTTAAAGATATCTTCTTTAAAGTTATCGTATCATCCATAACATCTTTTGCAGAATGAAATATTCCAGAACAAATCTTGTAGTATGCTTTAAGTGGGACTCACAGTTTATCTTTTTAATTTCATCAGAATTGCTTGTCAGTAACTGCTTCTCTGAGTTTGTGTAAGCTCATGTTTGTGTCAATAGGGATAATATATAGACACCCATGTTTTCCATTCGCTATTTTTTTTAACTGTCTTTGATTTTCCAAGTGTTTGATGTCCAATGTATTTAAGCTTTCGTTTCATGATTAGTGCTTCCAATTAGCAGTCTGATTTTACCTTTCTGGTACTGAACTATTTTTTCTTGGAGTCGAAGTTATTCTCAATTTTTTTTTTCAAGATTACAGTACAGAGACATCACATTTTCTTTGTTCAGTCTTCCTGAGGGTCCAGCTTTCAGAACCATTAATCATAGCCAGGAAAATCATGACTATGAAAATATATATCTCAGTTGTCAATGTCATGTCACTGCTAATATTTTATCAAGATCTGTCATATTCTTTCCCTTAAGTAATGAACATTTCTTTATTTTGTGTCTATAGCAACCATTTCTATAAACTTTTATGCTTAGAAAAATAAATGCTGTTATTGGATTACTGCAACTTTTTTCTTGCCTACTTGTACTTGGATGATTTTGTCTGTTGACATAATATCAGTTTTGCTGTTGGTTTTAATATTGAATTTCAAACTGATTTTTATACTCTTTTCTTTCACCTTGAACTAAAGTTTGCTTAGGTTTTCCTCACTTTCAGGCTTTTAAGTGGTAATGTTATATATGAGGGTATTTCTCCCATAAATTTTAATTCCATTTTTTTATTGAAAAAGCTGTCCCTTGACCCCGAATAATTTTCTAGTTATAGTTTCAGATATTCCATTCTTGGTCGATATGTTTGGGAAATTGTGGTTTCCAGATATTTGGACAAAAATGCTATTATGAACATTAATTGAACTTTAACTTGCTATATCATGCAACACTATTTTGGCAATTTATCTACATGAAAAACTAGTTAGTATAAACAGTATCTAGTTTGTTTTGTTTTCTCATTGCCTTTTAATACCATTGATCATTGTATCCTTCTGGGTTGCTTGGTAGCTGAACCTTAGGCACTACATTGCAGTGGTTCTGATAATTTCTGTCAGGTTGTGTTCATAAGGTAGTTTCGGAAAGACTAGTGCTTTTTCCCCCCCCCCTTCCATGCTGTTGTAGCACTTGTAACCACTATATATACATACATACATACATACATACATACATACATACATACATACATATATGGTATTCAGCTTTGTTTGGGTATTTTCCCACGTCATTGTAGTTGTGCTTTTAAAGTTGTAGCAACATTTCAGCAGAATCTCACCTGCCATCATCAGGCTTCTGATTGTGTCCATCTGTGAGTCAGGCCCCTACAGTTGACTCGCAGACGGACTGTCAAGAAGCCTGATGATGCAGATGAGATTCTGCCAAACTTGCTACAACTTTAAAAGCACAACTAAAATGACATGGGAAAATACCTAAACAAAGCTGAATACCATACATGTAATACCCGTGAAAACTTAAGAAAATATATATATATGTGTGTGTGTGTGTGTGTGTGTGTGTGTGTGTGTATGTGTATGTGTGTGTGTATATATATATATATATATATATATATATATATATATATATATATATATATATATATATATATATATATATATATATATATATATATGTTCGGCTTGGTTCGGGTATTCTCCCACGTCATTGTAGTTCTTTTAAAGTTGTAGCAACGTTTCAGCAGAATCTCATCTGCCATCATCAGGCTTCTGTATTGTGTCCGTCTGTGGGTCAGACTTTTACAGTGGTTTCAGATTTAAATTTGGGGCAGCCTATTGCTGTGCCAGAATGGTTTTTTCTTCATCCTGATTGGTTGGGAGTCTTGGTCTGTGTTTATTGGTCTTGGAGTTTGCTGTGTTCTGCTTGATGGGTGTCTCTGATATCTCCTGTCTGTTTTTTGGCTCTTTTTTTATCTTGATTGGCTGGCAGCATTGTGTTACTTTAATGGAGGCCTTTAGTGCAGCTTGGCTTCGGGTAAATGGACGGCTATCATTAGTTAGGAAGCTGGGTTTCATCTGGGTGCCTGGTTGGGGTGTGTTTGAGCTGGAGGTATCAGTGGGGATCTGTTTGTGCCCAGGTGTTTGCCTGGCTTGTGGTGTGGAGATTTTTTTGTTTGTGAGTGCAGGCTTCCAAATGATTGACAGCCTGGAGGAATCATCTCTTCTGTTCATGCTTTCTGGTCTTTTTTCAATCTCTATGGCTTCTCTGATGACTCTGTGGCTAGGGTTTTCCATAGTGGCCAGGGTTTTGGTGCCATTGAAGTTGATGCTATGACCTGTAGCTTCCATGTGTTGGACTAGTGAGGAAGTGTGTTCCAGCTTTTTGACTGCATTTTTGTGTTCATCCAGGCGGGTACTTATTCTTCTATTGGTCTGTCCAATGTATGTGGTCCAACCTACTCCAAGACTCCACATACAAACCCATAAACACAGACCCAACCACATATCTGGAAAAATTAACCAAGAAGAAAATTATAACCAGCCACATAAGCAAAGAGATCCAACACACGATTATACCCAGAGAGAAATCTTCCAGATGCCCCAAACTATACGGCCTCCCAAAAATACACAAAGAAGGCATACCTCTCAGACCCATAGTCAGCTTCAGAGGAGCACCACTACAAAACCTAGCCAAATACCTAGCAAAGCAGCTACAGCCCCATGCTGAAACAGCAGCTTCACATGTACAAAACTCATACCACTTCTTGGAAATGATCAAAGATCTACACGTGGAGCAAGAAGATCTGCTTGTAAGTTTTGACGTGGTTTCCCGATAAAAGAGACCCTTGAAATCATCAAAAATAAATACCAACCAGCCAAACACCTCATGGAACTAACAGAACACTGCTTAACCAACACATATTTCATATACAAAGGACAAAGATACAAACAAATAGAAGGAGCCCCCATGGGATCACCACTGTCACCTGTCATTGCTAACCTGTTCATGGAAGAATTCGAATCCAGAGCCCTGGCCAATGCCATCCTCAAACCCAAACTATGGTTAAGATACATCGATGACACATTCGTGATTTGGCCCCATGGACAAGAAAACCTAAACAATTTCCTAACACACCTAAACAGCGCACACCCCAAAATCAAGTTCACCATGGAAACAGAAACAAACAAACAACTACCATTCCTAGATGTACTAATCTACAAAAAAACAGATGGCACACTAGGACACACCATATACCAGAAGAAAACACACACCAACCGCTACCTCAACGCCCAATCCCACCACCACCCAGCACAGATAAACTCCGTGGCTAAAACACTAATTACCAGAACCAAACGCCTGGCAGACAAGACACACATTAAGGCTGAACTATGCACCCTGACTAAAGTACTGACAGCCAACGGCTTCCACAAAAGCAAAATCACCAGCTTGATCCACAAAAACACACTGAAACATAATAGAGACCCAGAAGATGAACAGACCTATGGAACAGCTGTCCTGCCCTACATAAGAGGTACTACAGACAAAATTAGTAAGGTACTACACAGACATCACATCAGGACTGCCTTCAAAACAGACAGAAAAATAGCAGCCATCCTTAGCAACCCCAAAGATAAAATTGACCTGGAAAACCAAGGCATATACGAAGTCCCCTGTGCATCATGCCCGGCCACATACATTGGACAGACCAATAGAAGAATAAGTACCCGCCTGGATGAACACAAAAATGCAATCAAAAAGCTGGAACACACTTCCTCACTAGTCCAACACATGGAAGCTACAGGTCATAGCATCAACTTCAATGGCACCAAAACCCTGGCCACTATGGAAAACCCTAGCCACAGAGTCATCAGAGAAGCCATAGAGATTGAAAAAAGACCAGAAAGCATGAACAGAAGAGATGATTCCACCAGGCTGTCAATCATTTGGAAGCCTGCACTCACAAACAAAAAAATCTCCACACCACAAGCCAGGCAAACACCTGGGCACAAACAGATCCCCCCTAATACCTCCAGCTCAAACACACCCCAACCAGGCACCCAGATGAAACCCAGCTTCCTAACTAGTGATAGCCGTCCATTTACCCAAAGCCAAGCTGCACTAAAGGCCTCCATTAAAGTAACACAATGCTGCCAGCCAATCAAGATAAAAAAAGAGCCAAAAAACAGACAGGAGATATCAGAGACACCCATCAAGCAGAACACAGCAAACTCCGAGACCAATAAACACAGACCAAGACTCCCAACCAATCAGGATGAAGAAAAAACCATTCTGGCACAGCAATAGGCTGCCCCAAATTTAAATCTGAAACCACTGTAAAAGTCTGACCCACAGACGGACACAATACAGAAGCCTGATGATGGCAGATGAGATTCTGCTGAAACGTTGCTACAACTTTAAAAGAACTACAATGGCGTGGGAGAATACCCGAACCAAGCCGAACACCATACATGTAAGTACCCTTGAAAACTTAAGAAAACATATATATATATATATATATATATATATATATATATATATATATATATATATATATATATATATATATATATATATATATATATATATATATTCTGAGGTTCTCGCGGGTATTTGTATGTGGATCTTTGGTTATTCGGGTTTTCTCCCGCGTAAGATTGGAAGTATCTAGGCAACGTTTCGATGAAGTCTCATTCAGTTTTGCTGTTGGTTTTAATATTGAATTTCAAACTGATTTTTATACTCTTTTCTTTCACCTTGAACTAAAGTTTGCTTAGGTTTTCCTCACTTTCAGGCTTTTAAGTGGTAATGTTATATATGAGGGTATTTCTCCCATAAATTTTAATTCCATTTTTTTATTGAAAAAGCTGTCCACTTGTAACCACTGGAGGAGGTCATTGGGAACTTTTGTAGTTGGAACCTATCAGAAGGGTTATAATACCCAGCTCTACTATTTTCTACCAATCAATATCCTGAAGTGTTGCCTAATCTTGATAATGGGATGGAGGAAAACCTACATAATATACTATTGGCTTTATTGGTTAGGAGAAAGATGGAGTCTGACATTGAAGTAATGACTGATCTATATGGGGCTGTGTTTTTCAAGGAGCAGGGTCAGAGTATGGGTGTCAGAACTACCATGACTTAAACCTCTAAATAAAAATGAACCTTGGCTCCATTTGTTGAGAAAGGTACAGTTTATTAGAGATTAAGTATACTGTAGTATTGCAAAACCAGAACTGAAAACTGTGTGCCAAAATCTCAAAGTTCTATATTTCCCTCCCTTAACTGTCTCTCATACCCATGTAACCAATAAGGTTCAGGCAAGATGTTTTCCTAATGATCAGTTCAAGCATTGTTTGGTATGCAGCCCCCTCCTCCTTCCAACTGGCTGACCTTAAGGCAGCATCTCAAGGAAATACAGCACTTACTTTCATTTCCTCCAGTATTCCCCCCTTTATTCCCCTTCTCCATAGTTCATGGCAGTTTATCACCACATATTAGTGAAACACAAGCAAGCATAAGCTGACAAAGGGGGCATTTCCTTAATCCTTAGCTGTCATTGGATTTATAAGTAGCACCTGTAGCAAGGTACATGTTTACTTCAGCCAGTACACTAGCTATAATCCTTCCTGAGCTAGGTGAATTTATCAAAAGCTATCCATGTTTTGGTAGCAACATGTCTCAGCTACTGCAGAACATTTAATTTGATAGTATCCTTGAAAAGTTTCTGAAAATTATAAATCCTGCAAAATGTGGTAGCCAGGGTAACCAATATAAGGAATATTGATATTGGACTAAAAGAACATTCAAACTGAGTATCAATTGCCTATTGGGCACTATTAATGGACCAAGTATTTACTTTTCAAGTTGTAAATGGCTTGGGATCTGTTTATCTGTGAGCTTGCCTGTTCTGCATTAAACTCATCTAGTTATTTAAATCAGGAGAAAATGCTCTTATGAAATGACCAGGGGTGGGTTTCTACCACCTCTGTAGAACCACTGTAGAACCGGTAACTCTAAAGAGCAGAGTCCACCTCTGTAGAACCGGTAGCTCTGAAGAGCAGCAAACATAGAACCGGTTCTATGTCTGCTGATGTTTTTGCCGATCTGCCCACCCAGGCTCTTACCTGACCTTTATTTCCTGATTTTTCAACTTCAGCTGCCAAATGAGGCACAGCTGCAATTAAAAAAACAAGAAAAGAGGGCTGTTTCAAAGGCTGCTTCTCAGCACGCAGCATGGTAGTGACGATTAACAGGTGCGTGGCTCACAGCGGGCAGGGAAGCTCGTAAATCCTGAATCGGTAGTTAACCCTGTTGTATCCCACCCCTAGAAATGACCCTTGCATTCAGAAGATTGGCTACTGAGAAAATAGGAAAGGGTTGCCACCTTTGTAGTATTCAAGCTATGGAATGTGCTTCTTAAGGAGGCACATGTGGTTACTTTCTTCCACTATTTAGGGAGATCATAAACGTACATTCATTGTGTTTGTTAATTATTTAATTGTTAAGTATTTACATTATTGGTTTTAATTTTGGTTTTGATTTTATTTCATTGATTTAGCGTTGCAAGCCTTCTTCATTGTAGAAATTGATGGAAAGATGGGCAAAAATCAGTGATAAATAAAAACAAAAAGATGTGGAACAGTAATAATTACAATCTCCTGTAAGGGACTACTTTGATGTGGTTGTAGGACATGTACTCTGTGAAAGCTATGCCAGAGGTTAAAGCATACTGGACAGATCTCATCAGAGAAGCCGGATAACATGCATAAATAATATAATGAGACATAATTTACTGAAAGCCAAACTGGATCAGTCATTGCCTGGGTCCACAAGAATTGTGTTAGATGTAGGAGTTCCTGGATATCTGGTGAAAAATGGGCTGTAGGACTCAGGACTGTTGGCTGAGCAACCAGAGCCAGCAACTTGTTTACCCATCACAAATGTACAAAGAATGAAAACAAA
Organism: Notechis scutatus; assembly: GCF_049901735.1. Taxonomy (NCBI): domain Eukaryota; kingdom Metazoa; phylum Chordata; class Lepidosauria; order Squamata; family Elapidae; genus Notechis; species Notechis scutatus. Next base: position 263,792,832 of record NC_142009.1, on the reverse strand, counting down.
GAAAAAATAATATTATTAAAAACAAAAATCAGAAAACAAATATAATATCAGTTCTAATATGGTAGGTACTTTGGGTGCAATCTCAAAATATTCAGATCATTACATAAATGTCAATAAAATCAGTATTAATCAATTATAAAAGACAGTTTTACTTGGAATATCTTTTATTCTGGTACAATACTTATAACACCATCAAACAATAATATCTGCCTATTCAGTTTTAACATCTGGCTGGCTGTGTAGGGAACCATAATAATAACATTAATACCTTCTGCCCTGATAGCATGGGTGTCTCTGTGTCATGGATTATTTGAGTGGTTGAGAGCCTTTTTGGCTACTATTTCTACAATGTTGTTGTTTCTAACCCTGGTTATTTTATTATGTTTTAACTGTAAGCCATTTAGAGTCATGTACGTGAGATAAGTAGAAATTTAGTAAATAAATATTTATACAAACATTATTACAAAAAAACTATGTGTAGTTTTTCTTCTATCATTCTGACTCATATCTGGTTGGTTTATTTCTTACACATAGATATCCTATTACATGTGTTGATAATTATGATTAAGCATTAATCTTAACTTCCTATTTGTAATAAAAAACTTGGCAATGCATGAAAAGAAGAAAACTTGATTCATATCCCACTAAGATTACTTGATTGTGGAGCTGCAGAATATTCATTTGCCATGTGTGGGGGAAGAAAGGAAGGGAAGAAGGAAAAAGAGAAGGGAGGGAGGGATGGAGGGTGGGAGGGAGGGAGGGAGGGAGGGAGGAAGGAAGGAAGGAAGGAAGGAAGGAAGGAAGGAAGACACAATGTTGGTGTGCCACCTTTTTAAGATATTCGTGCCTCATTCTAATCAACCAAACAAAACATTTTCAGTATAGTTACCATGGAGAGACACATTTTATTCTTGCATGTTCTAATGGAATGTGGCAGGGCATCCTGTAGGTGTTTTTCACTCCCATCAGAGGCCACACATAAAAGTCTATTTCTGTCTAAAGTATGGTAGCCAGCAAAGCAGATATTGGATCAAATTAATTTGAAGGAGGTGATGTGCAGAATTTGTCAGTGCTACCTGAACAGAATGGCTGAATCAGTAAATTAAGAAGATAAAAGAAAGGGAAGGGGAATATGTGGCTCACAGGTATCAGAGGGAAGGTCATGCTACAGGTTGTCCCAGAGACAATTGCAATTGTATTAGTACTTTGGAGCTTGACATTAAATGTCATGTTCAATTGCAGTGTATTTAAGGTGATGCCTGTGGCTGGTAAGAGTAGTGAAAAGGCAGAGTGGATGTTTTATCTAATAATAACCCAGAGATTAATGGGAATATGGCTGAATAATGCTGAAAGGAAGAAAGGAGAAAATAGATCCTTAACTTTGTGTTGCATTTTATCACAGCGTCAGTATCCTTGATTTACTATCTCTGCAACCGTTAATGCAAAGGGAATTAGAGAAGTATATAAATAAAAGTCACTCTTCTGGCTTCTGTTCTTTGGCAGTATAAATGCTTTTTAAAAACTTTTTAAGTTATATTTATAGGCTAAAAAGTAAACATATTATTAGCATACTCTTAAAACATATGCAAAACAAGCTATAAATAAACAATTACTCGCTCTTACAGCATTACCAGACCATGTTTAGACCATGCTTTAGAATGATAATTTTCTAAAGGTATGCAGAAATGACCTTGGGAGACAGAAGGAGGAGCTGCTGACTAGATAATTGACATGCAAAGGTACCTTAACCCACAAAATCAGTGGGAATCTGAGAAGCATTCCATGATTTCCTGGAAAGTATGAAGAAAGGAGAGATGTATTTTGAGACTTAGAAGGTTGATGTTAATCCTTTGAAATAGTCTAGACAAGAAGCACAGCTATGATTACTATTTTTATTGTAAGGTTACATTAACAGAAGTTTACAAGTGTTTCTCCCTTTCCTTTTACACTCTGGAAAACTAGAGAAAGTTTCTTCTAAAATACTTCTCATATCAGCTCTGTTTCTATGGACTGAAATAAGTTTCTGTATGATGATAGGGTGGTGATCTGGTCGATAACGGATCAGGGACCACGATTGTGCATGGCTTTGATCCATGCTTACCTTGTTGGAGGGTCCTTAAAGGACCAGATCCATCTGACCTACCTTGTAGGGGTGGGGGGAAGAGGGGGAGACCACCAGCTGGGTCAAGGGGAGCCGCATTTCCCCTCCCTGGCTTAGCAAACTCCCCTAGAAGACAGGGAGAAGCGGCAGTCTTTAATGGCTGCCCTGAAGATGGGAAGCTGCCATGACACAAGTTTTGTGCTGGAGAGTAAAACTGGTGAGCAGCGTGTAACTGGATAAAAGATTTTGAATATTCTTTTTGATAATCCCGAAAAGCGGAAAGAAAGAGCCCTCATTTGGAAGAGTGGTAGCGGCGAATGAGAAATAAGAGGAAAATATAAGGTAAAGAAAAAAATGGAAATAAAAGAATTATATGTGATTAGAGACTAAATTTGGAATAACATACAGAATTAGACATTAATCGGGCATTGGATAAAATGCTGGACTTATTTGGAATTGGTTAAATCTAATATTAATACTATGGAAAAGTGAATTAAAAATAAAAGAATTCTAAGAAGAAAGTGATATAGAGCACCACCTAAGGGTTAAAGATTTCCTTTTTTTATGTTTCTATGGAAAATTACTGGTTGTATATAAGAAGATCCCCAGAAGCTTTATATAAAAAAGAGAAGAGGGGATTACAGTTAAAACGGAGAGTTTTGACAAGGATTATAACAGAAAAATTTGATTTTTAATAAAATAAAGAATAAATTAATAGACAAAAGAAATGGAAGAAATAAGCAAAGAATTTAAGTTGGAACTCATTCTTTCTTTAAACATCTCTCTCACATTTTGGAGCTCCAACTTAAATTCTTTGCTTATTTCTTCCATTTCTATATCACTTTGGAGTTAATGCTGAGTAAAGTAATGGCATCACAGCTCATGGAAGAACAAAAGAAGCCCAGAGAGGATGAATTAAAAGTGGAAAATAACAACCTTGATGAACATGAAGAACAAGGACCATTGTCAAAGGACATAAAAGGACTTAAAACAGAGACATCGACATTAGAGACAATAAATAAAAGAGATAAGACACTCAAGACTAAGAAGAAGAAGAAGAGAATACATAAGAAGAAACCCCAAAAAAAGAGAACTGAAAAGGGGGGGAAACATAGCCGACAGGCAGAGGGAAATAAAAGTAAAATTAGAAGGAAAAAAGAAGAAAGACTGGGGAAACTTAGAAAAGGGAAACCTAGCCAAAATTAAAAGGAATGATAAAGTTTCGAGATTTAGAGATAAGGGTTAGGGATTGCATAAGGGGGATACCACATGGGAATGTATGCTGGCATTCAGTTTAAAAGTTATTGGAAATTATTTTAGGATTATATAACTATATGTATATATGTAACTGTATATGAATTATGCTGTTATGAACTCTTACAATGGAGGATTAAAACGGGAATGGAAATGTATTTAAACATATAGATAAATTTTGAATAATTTTTAGCAATTTCAGAGGGGGATATATTAAAATATATGTTTTAAAATATACAGTTGATTATTTAATGTGAATATGTTTAAAGCTGGGGAATGAATTATTAAATTAGATAGATTGAGGGGATATACCATGTGGATCCTAAATATATTGGGGGTTTTTTAAGATTGTTTATTATGTAATTGGCTTAGCGAAAATTAAGGATAATAATGAAGTGTAATGTTAACTAAATTAGGTGATAAACTGAAACTGGAAATAATAGGGGATAAAGAACTGGGAATCTATATTTGGATGGAATGATATTGATATTGAATTAATGAATTGAAATATGAAATGAAAAATTATTTAAAAATGAGTGAAATGGATAATGATATGAGATGACATCATATAAGATTGGTGGAAATGAAAGTATGATTATGTACAAGTGTTATTATCTGGAACCATGTTGCCCATGCAAAGAGATGTGTAAAAATTAAAAAAATTAAAAACTTTTTGGGAAAAAAAGTTTCTGTATGATGTTTGTGTATTCTGTGCCTCTACCTCCTATCTTGGTAGGTCACTCTCACATACCACTATAGATGTGTACCTCTTCCACATAATGTCATAGGTAGGAATGACAGTGCCTTCCACCCAATGTCTATCCCTACTGAAAAACTCTTTATAATGTTCAGATAACTGGCTACTCTAGTTAGAGGGGATGCAGATTGGAGCCAATTCAGTTCTAGCTCAGAATTGGCATGTTCAAACCCATTTAACTTCCTGTATTAACATTGTCGGTATTAAATGGTAGCAACTGCTTCTGTTTGTTTCTGCTTTTGGCCATCAAGAGGTCCTCCTGAAGAGTATTTCAGCAAGGATGGGTAATGGATGGAGGCAGTGTCTTGATGGGTAATGTTGCACCTGTATGCACTTCCATGGCCCCACCTCTTCTCATTGTTTCCCCAAAGGAGCCAATATTTCTGACATTGTCCTTTGAGCATGGACAACTTGCCTGGTGCCAACTTGCCTAGTGCCAACCATCATGAGTGGAACAGAATTAGAAAAGAGTAGGCTGTGGGAAGTTTGTATTTCCTTACTGCCAGAGCTCAAGCAACCTTAGCTCTTTAATTTCTACCTGCCATCACTGAGACTCACCTTTGCTTTCTAGGCTCCTGGACTCTGCAATTTAACTCACTCTCTCTCCACAGCCTGAAGACTTAGTTAAGGGGATTGAGGAAAGCAGCTATCTGTAATGCCACTGAAATGCTGTCTTTCAACTTCTGAGGCTTTTACAAGCAGTGAAAAAATGATGTCTGAATGACCTGGCTGCTTCTTTATTCCCCCCCCTTTTTTTTGCAACATATCATCCCCCATATAATTTTTCATCACAGCAGTAGGTGTGGGTGTGCATGTTGGTAAAGAAAACCTCCACACGAGGGTCAAAATGCTTTGTGGAACTGTGAAAATCACAGCCACAAAAGTAGCAAAAGACTGCTCTGACACATATTAGCCATAGTATTTCTTGGAGAGAGAACACAGCTTGAAGTCAATGTCTCCCTGTGTTTTAAATTCAAGCAAGCATTAACAGTTTCCCTTGCACTTCTCTTTATTAAAGTCCAGCTTGCCTTTCCTGGAGCTTAAACACAGAGACATAGACAGTTTTCCCTCCCATCACACCCCATTCCAGCTACCTGCACCCTTTTTTAGAAATATCAAGGAATCTCTGGCTTCAAAGCCACTGAGATGCTGTCTTCACCTTCTAAGTTGTTCTATAGAAGAAAAGTATAGTACCAGCATGGTGTGGCAGTTGGAGAATTTGTTTGATAAAATGTGTCACTTAGCATCAACTTTAAGCCAGACTTACAAATAGTACCTTAATATATCATAATATATAAGCTTCTGATGTTTTCAACTTAAATCTGATTTTATACAAGTAACACACTATGTTGTGGCAAAAATGGTAACCCCATGTGGAACTTCCATGTCCCATTCTATAATGTTTAGGGAAATTTTTCATTATGTTCTCTGATATCATAACCCAGATTATTCAACTTTATTAGATTGTACAGTTTTGGGATAACTACAGAAAATTCCCACATGGTATAATATTGTTGGGAATGTAAGTCACCTAATAGTTGGGTTGGAAAATATATAAACCAGGGTAGACATTTTAATACTGTCTCTTTAAGGGAATGCTAAAATTGTAATTGAGTGTGGTTCTTCAAAGGGCCATAAGATGGAGCCAGAAACCTGGCTTGTTCCTGTTCTGTTGTTTCTGGAGAGTGTTGATGTTCCTCCATTTTCCCTATTGACTGTTATTCTTGGATTTGATGTAAGTCTGTTACTGAACTGTTTTTGATACTGGACTTTGATATTTGGATTATCCCTGGACTAAAAACTGACTGCTTTAACCGTGTATGACTTGGACTGCTTGTTGGACTTTGCTTAACTGTTTACTGGAAGTAAAACCTATATTTTACTATTCAGTGAATCTGTGTGCTGGTCCTGTGTTATTTAACATCACTCTAACTACATTTCCCTGTGTGCGCTCATTTTCCTAATGGGGAATTACCTCAACAAATATTATTGAAATATTGGCTTACCCTTTTAAGATACAATGCTTATTTAAATAATATAAAAGTTCTGAACTATGGCACAATTTTTTTCAAGGTTATCTATGGATTTAGGGTTTTATAAATTATTTTACTCTCTTTGTATAAAAGGAGATTACTGTTAAGATGTGCAGCTGAAACTCTTAGTTGTATTTTTTTTATTTAGATAATGCACATTGTATTCTATCTTTATTATTTTACACTTTATTATGCAGCAGGATGGGAGAAAATCTTCTTTCAAATGTCTCTAAACCACCTAAACATGATTTATTATTACTTGATGCAGTAGACTAAGATGATTCTTAATTTTGAGTGGCCAACCAGGGTTCTTACATGAGATTGAGAGAGAATGATAAAAGTTCATTCAGTGTATCTTCAGAGGAAAGCTGGAAAAATGAAATTTTATGCAACTGTCCCTATGAATTCTGGCCCAAAGCCTAAACAATTCTTATTGAATTGCAATTCATTCTCTGTATTGCAACTGGTAAATTGAAAGTTCATAGTTTATCAAATCTGGGTGAAAGTCCATCTGTTGTCACCTATCCATCCAGCTGTGAGTTCAGAAGGACACAGCACTCAAAGAAGTGTTCCCTATGAAGAATTATCACCAGAGTAGACAGAGAATAATTTGGTCTATAGATAATCAGGAACTTTGTTTTGTTTAAGTTCAACTTTCAGTCTCATAGGGATATGCCCTGACAATTTCTCCCTCCTTAGTGACAGGCACAAAAGAACAGGACATTAGGTTGAGTATAATAATTCAGAAAGAATTATTGTTCGTGCCTAACACAAAAACCTGGTGAACTAACAGTTAGCACTAAATTTTTGTTAGATAAGAACCAATATAATTCAGGGAGGGCTGGACTTGAATCACGTGTGGCAATGCAAGAACTCTAAACTGATAACACATTTAACTCCATCCTCCAGATCTTCCTGCTGTTCTCCTCTACCAACATCAAAAAGAGCCACCTGCAACAGAACCATTATAAGAGTCCCCATCAAGTCAAATGATTCAAAAGAATATAATTAATATGTCTGTCAGTGTAGCCTGAGATTACTTGTGGTAGGGTCTTTGGATGTCATGAAAGCCTTGAAATCATGAGTGCTTTCTCACCTAATTTCATTATATGAAGGTTGAAATAGCCAAGCTATAATAACCAGGAAAAACACAAACTCAAAAATTAACTCCAACCACTCAGTAGAGACTCCTATTGAGCGTGGGATATGAACAACAGCCCCAGGTTCTCCCTACAGTCCAATTCACACTGTATTGATTCCCAAACAGGGGCACTATTAAAATGTATAGTTATATATAAATACTATTAAATAGCTGTATTTAAGCAATAAAGCATCCTTCTGTTTTTATTTGAAAGTCCAAAAAATACTTTTCTGTATCTTTCTCATTCCTTGCCACATTGATACTCGCATTCAGATTAATTTTAAACATATCCAAGGTATCTTATATTGCAACATTAATGATCTATTTATCAATCATTTGTAAGAGTCTCAAAACCATTTGTCATTTCATATTTTTGATAGTTTTCTATTAAACAACTTACTGTTAGAATATTCAAAAAAACTGTCCTTCTGTCTAGTTGTTCAGACGTGCAGTGCCCTACAGCGTTGTTTTGAGGGTAGAAATTGAAACTGCTTATGTTCAGGATGCAAGGGGTCTGTAGATATTTTCATAGCCCTCTTCTGACTCATGCAGTATATAGATCCTCAATGGAAAGTAGATTGGTACCAACAGGGGTGGGATTCTACCGGTTCTGTCCATTTCTGTAGAACCAGTTGCTCTGAAAAGCAGCAAACAGAGAGCATACATAGAACCGGTTCTATGTCTGCTGCTGTTTTCTCCCCCCCGCCTGCCCACCCGCCCGCCCAGGCTCTTACCTGACGTTTATTTCCTGCTTTTTCAACCACAGCTGCTTTGCATGACACAGCTGCGGTTGAAAAAGCAGGAAAAAAGGGCTTTTCCAACTGCTGCGCACTTGCACGCAGCACTGCTCAGCTGTTCGGGCAGCTTAGCTGGTCGTAAATTGCACTCATGCGACTCACGCGACTCGTGCATGCACACGCGATGCAGAGTGACAGAACTGGTAGTTATACCAGTCGGATCCCATCCCTGGGTACTAATTGTTTTTTTTCTGCAATTCTAATTATCCATTAAATATGTGTTTGTCTTGTTTGGTCACAGAGCCAAACCAGACAGTTGTAGAGGTGTGGATGAGAGACTCAATAATCCCCCTGTAGAACTGTATCAGCAGCTCCTTGAGCACTCTGAGTTTTCTGAGTTGGCACAGAAAGAACATTCTTTGTTGTGCTTTTTTGATGACATATTTGATGTTATGTGCCCATTTTAAGTCATGAGATATAATATAACTTAGAAACTTGAAGGTCTCTACTGTTGCTACTGTATTGTCTAGTATTGTGAATGGTGGTAGTATGGGAAGGCTTATCCTAAAATCTACTATCATTTCTACAGTTTTAACTGTGTTTAGTTCAAGACTGTTCTGGCTGCACCACAAGGTTAGTTGTTCAACCTCCCATCTGTATGCAGAATCATCCTTGTCTTGAATGAGACCAATCATTGTTGCATCATCTGCAAACTTCAGTACTTTAACAAAGGGATCCTTTGAAATGCAGTCATTGGATATAGAGAGAAGAGAATTGGAGAGAACACACAGCCTGGGTTGGTGATATATTGTAACAATATGTTACTTATGGATATTCATCCATCAGTAAGGTGTGGATGAACATAGCTCTTCTATGTTGCCTAAGCTTATCTTTTAAATGTAATTAATAAACTGAGATAATTGAATAATTGAATAAGGGTACAACTATATGTTCTGATATTGAAGCTAAACTGAATGTTTTGAGTTTTAAATATAGATTTACTCACATGCAAATGCAGCCAACATTTCAGCATATTAAATAATAGTAGAACCCATTTACAATAGTGAAGTGCGGAGTATGATACTTTTCTTTCACTCTATCCGCTAACTTACTGCTGTTTTAAGAGAAGCTTAATGAGAGCGTTAGCATGTCATGAAGAAGGACAGTTGCCAGCTTGCAGATGCTGAAAACTACTTAGCCATGATTACAGGGTATATCAAACCTGCTGTTACTTAGCCAGATGACCACACTGAAACCTACTTAGCCATGAATATAAGGCGTATCAAACACATGGATGCCAATAAAAAAGCATGGTTCTTCCAATGTGATAATTTTCATGTTATCTGACCTAGAAAAAGCTATGGTGATTTTTTTTGTCATCCATAATCTAATTTCATCAGGATACTTAGAAAAGTAACCGTCTTCTGCTTAATATGGATCTTTCACATAGGTGTCATCTGCTCATTTCTAATAACTGGGAATGAACTCCCAAAAGCCACATTTGTGGGAGGAGGATGTTTTTCTAAGCTTCCTGAACAAGGTATCTTCTCCTTTTCCTTTTTGAGACATGTCTTTTTGCAAGGTACATTTGAAGATAGGATCACCATCAGTCAATTGCAAAGGGCAGCTTTACTGGAACAGCTTACATCCTGTGACGATACGTTTAACACCATCAAACATCAACATCTGCCTATGCCAGGTCCTTGGGAAGGACACAGTAGGTGGATAAAAATGCCAAATCCAGTTTGAACATCTGACTATGTGACAAACCATTCTAATAACGGCTACAATAAAAACTGCTTGTCCTTGCCCTAATTCCATCCATACAAGAAATGACATTAAGATGGAGACTTAGGGTTGAGTTTTCACTTAAGAAAAAATAATTGGAAGACATGTTACATGTCTCAAAGTCTGCAGAAGAAAGGTTATTAGCTACTACATACAGGTATTTGTTTGCCATAGGAATATAATTAAAAAGACTAGCTTCTTCCTTATTTTGTTTTACTTTGGAATATTGTTCCATTCTTTCAGATGTTTAATGAAGTAATGTTTGCTTTAAGAGTCCCTTTGAATAGGGAGATGGGCAGCATATGAATTTGATTAATAAATAAATAGAACCCTGATTCTATGTTCAGTTTATCCTTAGTGTTCAATTTCAGATTTGCTCCATGGGTTTTACTTTTTTATCTTCCACATATCTTCTTATCTAAGTTCAAATTATATGCTCTCTTGCATGGTACCCAAGAAGTAGGGTATGTGATTATTAATTTTACACTTTACTATTCAGAGCTTGCTAAAATTCTGAAACTTGTAACTGCTAATATCTTGTGTATAATTTTTCTATCTAGCCTGTTTCCATTTTATGTGGATGCTTCATTTGTTTTATAGGGTTATTTTGTTTACTGAATTGTTGTAAACTCTTCTGACTAACACAGATGTTTTGGGGAAACGCACTGGAAGATTTTTCTGCTAAAGTAAGTATTTATAGTTTAGTTGAAGAATTAAAAAAACCCACATCTGATGAACCTCTTATAGATTTTAACCATGATTAGAGCCAGCTATTCCTACATTTACCAATTCTTCTGTTAAATCTATGTTTCAGCCTTATTCCCATCAAACAGATGTGCAAGAACTATTGTGCCATGTTGCTTCCCTCCCACAAACATCCTGTTTATTTATCTTGATTGCACTCCGATGTTTTCAAGTGATAGGCCTGACAGAGATATTTAATTTATCTAATGAATATAGGATAATTTATGTGCCCATATGCCACCCCAGTGCCTGATGATATATTCACATTCAGCTAGATCCCTATCAGTTTCAATTTGCTTGTATAAGAAGAAAAAATCAGGGGAAAATTTACAGAGCATTGTTAAAACCAATCTTACCAATGTTTTTTACCAACTTCATTTTCCTATGTGATATCTATATTGGCTTGAATTACTTACTTACTTACTCACTCACTCACTCACTCACTCACTCACTCACTTACTTATTGCATCCACAGACTACCTTGATATAATTTCACACTGTTGGAAATGATGGAATATATAGCAAAGAGTTCTTGAAATATAAAAAGAAAACAATTGGAATAAAACTTCTTTGGTAGATATGTTACATATTTTCCAGCACTGTGATTATGCATAGCACTGTGCTATTACAGGAAGTCAGAACACAGAGATTCATAGAGCACCTAAAAATGTCCTAAAAGTGTGAGAAATTACAGGGAAGCTGGAAAAGGAATGGAAGGCTTCATAGACCAAACAATCCATAATTAGTTGATGAGTTCATTGATTATGGCAACTTAGGCAAGATAGAGAAGAAGCATTTCAAATCACTTAAAGAAACTCTACCCTCAGTATAAATGTGGCAGAAAATTCCTATGACACTTTCCAAAACTCTGCATTTATTCTCAAATGGCATTAAATATAGTTCTGAAAATTTGGGTAACCATTGCTTTCTTGAAGCTATTTAGGGCTCAAGAAAAGATAACAAGAATATTTTTCTCTGTGACACTGGAATAACAAGTTCTAAAATTCAATATTTGGCATATCTAAGTAAGTTCTGTAAAGATGCCAAAATCACATCCTGGAATGCTATTGCAAGCATAATCCTATTGTGATATTTCAACTGCCTCCTGTCTATTTAGTTTACAAAGACTGCTGAAAATCTGGATATTTTAGAGGGCTTATAACGACAGGTGTAGTATCCCCCAAGGTGTAGCTGTTTTTTTGTGTGATGCAGTTGGAACAATTCTCTGTGTTGCTTTTTTTGTTTCTTGTGTTCTACTGTTTCTTATACTTATAAAGTATAAAGAAGACAACCTTGATGAAGAAAAGGAAAGATGTGTTGCCAGAGCAGCAAGAGAGAAGTGTTGCTCGAGTCCAGATGGTGGGGTGGATTATGTCTCAGATGGGCATCTTCTTAATTCACATGAGCATGAAAAATGAAAAAAAAATGGAAGTACAATCAGTCCTGCAAGATCATATTACTAAATCAATCTGAATTGAAATATTGTTAGCCTTTCGTGGAATCTAATTTTTGGTCTGGTCTGCCTTTGCAGAACTAACAATCCTTGGCTGTGTACAATATTTTGTAAGGTACTCCATGTTTTAGGATTGAAGTAACATATACAGCAAATAAATAAACAAGCTGCCTTAAACAATACTTGATGGACCAGCTATATGAGACAGAGCCCTAGATTCTATAAGAGATTTGTTTTTATTCTCTTATCCTTAACTTTTAGTTCAGGGAGAGGCAACTAAATTGCATATCGCTCCAGGTCCCTTTTTGACTGACCTCTCTGTGTTATAGAAAACCAGCAGCATAGTTCTCTGCTATTTTGAGATGAGAAATACAGTAGCCCAAATAGGTACAGTCTATCAGTGTTAAAACAACCAACTGCTTTACCCAAAATCTTACAAAGTAGTAAGTGTTCCTCTTCACAACTAAAACATTGTTCTCCTATATTTTAGATAAATTGACATAGTATTGCAATAAGTATTAGATGTTCTATATGTCTAGCCTTTGTTCTTCTCAATGCATGTATGCACTGTCTACTTGATTATCTAGTTCAGGGGTGTCAAACTTAAGGCCCATGGGCTGGACCTAGCTCACAGGGTGCTTAGATCCAGCCCATGGTGCTTCTGCCAGCCAAAATCGACTGCAGGAGTCATGTGAGGCCCCCCACGGCCTGTTTTTGGTTGGCAGAGTGTTGCAGAAGGCCGTGGAGGCAAAAAAATGGGCCATGGGGGGTCACATAAGGAGCCCCACAGCCAGTTTTCAGCTGGCAGAGTGCTGCAGGAGGTTGTGAAGTCCAAAAATGGGCCATGGCGGGGGGGATTGCACGAGACCTCCATGACCTGTTTTAATCTGGCTGAATGGTGCAGGAGGCTGTGGAGGCCAAAAATGGACTGCAGGAGAGTTGTGCGAGGCCCATTTTCGGTCAGCAGAGTGCTGCAGGGTGCTACATCCATCCCATCTCCCCACCTGTTGGCCCACAGAGGAGAACTACAATGCTGATCTGGCCTTTGAAGAAATCCAGTTTTACACTCCCGATCTAGTTTCAGCTTATATGTTCATATAAGCTTTGCATCATAAAGGCAAAGCTTTATTAACAGAATCAGTTATGGAAAGGTGATTATCTAGTATGACCGTGAACAGATCTGCTTCTAGTTACAGTGTGTTAGCTATTAAACTTGTATTCCTTGACTACCACTTATGTTATTTCTAATGCTGTAATGTAATATCTCAAAATTCTATTAATCAGAATGAGAAAGGCGAAATTGGCAATAAATCAGGAATTTTTCTTACACACACACACACACACACACACACACACACACACACACACACAATGTAATTAGCTTTTGAATGCTCAAAGATCTGAATCATTCACTAAACAGAAGTCCTAACAATCCAAATCAATTGCCAGGAATTGTAAACCGGAAATTTATCATAATACATAAAATTACTTCTGCTCTGCCAGTCCTAAGCTTCCTGATTTTTCAGCAAAGAGCTTTGCGCAATGAGACAGACCAGAAGATGGGTGTCCTTATTGGGAACTTAACTGGGTTTGGGTAGGACATACAGTATAATTGTGCTTATCATATGGCAGTGAATACTAAAAAGTATGGTAGTTGTCCTTAAGCAGCTATCCATCAGATGCCATTATTTTCCTTGGATAATTCCCATACTTGTGTTATCCAAAACTACTGTAACAAAATTATAAGTTATCCTAGAAATTATAAGGATGTAATTGCTTGCTCGATGGCTTTGATACTATGTCCAGTGAGATATCCAACAAACTGTCAGGTCTAATTACTTGGAAACAATTTTCATTTTTCAGGCCCAAGATTGTAGACAAATCCTTGTACCTATTCAATCGACCAGCAGTGCTCTCTTTGACATTTGTCTATGTTGGCTTTTTAAGCTAACATAGATAGGGCTGGGATTAGTGCGTGGATCCAAGAAGATATGAACGCCTTTCCTGGTAAAGTAGTGCTATCAGTCTTAAGAGCAACATTGGTTATCCCTCTGGGTTCAGAGGTTTACACCAACTACAGTTGTTCACAAATACTCTCTTTGAGGGCAAACATTGTACTTGTAAAGGTTCTTGATAATCAACCAACCAACAATTGTTTTGGTCCATTTCTGAATTCAGGCCTGATTTGGAAAGTGCATCTTTGCTGAATCTCTCAGTGGATGTCTTAGTGGATATCTTGCTAAATATCTCAGTGGATTTCCATGCAGTTGACCATAATAACTCTCTGAATCATCCTTATGTGGTAAGAGTTGAAGGGACTGTTCATTACACTGCTATTTGTAAACCCAGTAGATTATGGGAAATTAATAATCTTGGCAATTGCAGAATAGGGTGCAATAAAGTATGGGGGGATGGTTCTATTTTCTTCATCACGTTTATGAGACCAGTGGGAGTAGTGGTCATACATTTGAAACTGAAGTTCTATATCCATGATACCTAACTATAGTAATGGGTCAAAGGCATGCCAGTTAAACAAAGCTAAATCTTGAAGATCTTGTGGGTAAATAAATACAGATGCCTGAATTTAAGAATCTGACCTCTCTAAGTGAGGTTATGTCCCCTTGAAAAGAACAGTTGGTTTGGGATGTTCCCAGAATTATTAGTCTTAAATAATTTTTATTGTAATGTGTATCTATTATTAACCTTGGCTGACTAACTAATAATGCCCCATACAGATTATCTAGTCTCTGTTCTTTATACATGACAACATCATATTCAAAGTATTATTGTGTATTTCATATGAGGCCATCCAAGTACTTAGTCCAGAAACTACAGTATAACTGATGCATAGATTACCCTGCTTGCTAAATCCAGGAAGGTGCTATGAATTATGGAGTTACATTGTTACTAATGTCCACATCCGATGGACATTAAGCTCATAAAAATTATAAGCAAATAAGCTAAACTGAAGGGAGTGAAATCCCATCCCAAAATATTCAGAGAAAAGAATTAAATGGAATTCAAATTGGACCTGACAATCTAGCAGAGATTGTCAAAGCTCAGAAAACTCAAACTCTGAACAATCAGGAACAAGAACTCCTTTCTCCCCTATTAAAAAGGGATGGGGACAGATCCATATTTGTCTTTGTTCTGATTCTTCCTTGCTTGTGTCTTTAATTAGAGAAGATGGAGAGAATGACTTTTGGTCATTCCTTAGCCTTAATCTACATAATAAAAGACTTATATCTTCTTTTTGAATCAGTACTTATTCTAACAGGTTGGTTAGCCTATTGTATGTCCCAGCAAATCTGCTTAGCAACAGAACAGGAAAAACCCTTGTTTTGCTCCATTTTCTCCTTCCTAATTAATAAGGCAGGAAATGGAACAAAAGCGACATATACCCTCTGCTTAGGAATATAAAAGTGATTGTGGGGATGGAACTACAGAATTACTTGAAGAGCCAGGGAGACTTCAGTATGGAATATTTGTATAGAATTCTATCACTCTTAGGAAGGAATTCATCCACTTCCCTAGACTTGGCATCAAATTTTGTCACAATACTTGTCGAAATATATGCATGGAGACTTCTTCAGCTGAAGTGCTCAGACTTAATTTAGCCATTTTATCCACTCTGGGATCTGGATCATGATACTGGTCTGGAAAGCCTTAAAGACCTCATTATTCTCCCAAACAATAGGGTGGAATAAAGTCATCTTGATAGAGATTCTTGCTATAAACTGTATATGTGTTGGTATTAGTTGATGTTAGTTGTCATTTGCCATTCCATTATTGCATGCAGATTTCTATTTTATTATATTTATCTTCTCTTTATATTTATTTATTTATATAGGGTATGGCACGTGTTAGCCAGGGATCACCGAGGTAGCTGGCTGCCTCTTTGAAAGGAATGGTGGTGTTATATTTTACCCATGGGATGCCTGAATGCCAGTAGGCATTCAGGGGAGGCTCCTTTCTTGTCCCTGCACAGTTTATTCGCTCATGGGAATTGAACCAACGAGCTGCCAACCTCAGCGATGTGCAAGCCCACCATCTTACCATGTGGGCTACTGTGGCCCCCCTTTCTCTTTTATAATGTGAACCACTCACTGTTGTTCTGGAGTGGGGCAGCATAAAAATCTCTCAAGTCTCTTTCAGAAGAAAGGAAGGAAGGAAGGAAGGAAGGAAGGAAGGAAGGAAGGAAGGAAGGAAGGAAGGAAGGAAGGAAGGAAGGAAGGGAGGGTGGGTGGGTATTACACCCTGTTGGAAAATAATGTTGATTAATATGCTTGCTTGGGTTTTTACCCACTTTCATCCTTTTTTCTTGTATTTTCAAACAAGAGAAGCAGTCATTAAATGTGCTATATTTATGTGAGTTAGTGGGGCATGTATTCATTCTAGTATAGACTGATTAAAAATCTCCATCATTGATTTTATTAAGCTATAGCAGATGAAAACACTTGAAAAACTATAGGCAGCCATTACATTTTATTTTTAAATTATGTTCAGATATATATTGGGACAAGGAAGCATTTACAGTGTCGCTTAATGAAACATAATGCTTATTTCTGTCACTTACTTTCTAATGGAATTTAGAATATAAAAGACATTTGACAGATTTCTAAGAAGTGAGGATGTGTGATTCTGCGGCAAATAAAAAGAGCCATTGCAACATTTTTGTATCAATGCAAATGTTATTTAAAATAAATTGCATGATGCTTCCAAGAGAACTGTAACGTAAGTGTTTTAATAGGCTCAATTAGTTGCTAAGATAATGGAAGCAAATTAAAAATAGAAGGTGCATTTATTTGATATGACAATACAGGAAAATCTTACTTCAATATAATTTGATTGTATAAGCAAAAGACACTCACAATGGATTGAACTTCTTGTTACAATACAGAATATGTCTATATTTGAATATAAAAGAATATAAAATTCTGCAAAACTCCTTTTGTAGTATGTGATTTTTGTCAAAGAGTTAAAGTTCAACCTAGGTTTTTCAACTATTCTACCCCATAGTAAAATAAGTTGATTTTCTCCAAATTGTGTTGTCTTCAGATCTGTAACTAACATAATGAAGAAATCCCAACTAGGTCCAAAAACTGAGTAAAGTGTCTTCTCTAAATGGCTAGGAAGGCAGTATAATTTGGGCATATGCTTATAGTTATCTTTGTTACCATAGGCTTAGGACTTTATAGCCTCTATCAGTACTTTTTAGTATATATATTATTTTGTCTTTCTGTTATCTATCTATCTGTCTATCTGTCTATCTATCTATCTATCTATCTATCTATCTATCTATCTATCTATCTATCTATCTATCTTCTATCATCTTCCAGCTGGTTTGGTGCCTAAGTGGGATTAAAACCAGTGGTGGGATTCATTTTTTTTTACTACCGGTTCTGAGGGCGTGGTTTATTTGGTAGGCATGGCTTGGTGGTCATGTGACTGTGGGCATGGCTTGGTGGTCATGTGATAGGATGGGTATACTTGGTGTCATGTGATTGGGTGGGTGTGTCTCGGTGGTCATGTGACTGGGTAGACATGGCTTAGTGGTCATGTGACTGGGTGGGCATGGCTTGGTTATCATGTGACTGAGTGGGTGTGGCCAACTTAATGTCACTCACATCAAGGGCTGCCTTGCCTGGCCCCTCCCTTCCCAACCATTCCTTGTCACACCCAGCCTCACCTTATCTATAGTTCTGTAAAAATGTTGTTCACCTTTTTTTAACTTTATTATCTACATACTATAGGTGTACTTTCATGGATCACTGAAAGGAGGAAATGGCTCACATGCTTTGTCCAAGAGTGTGATAGGCAATAGGCTTTTTTTTAAATTAAAGTTTATTTAACATTAAGACATTTAAAACAAACATACATACATACATACATACATACATACATACATATATACATATATATATATATATATATATATATATATATATATATATATATATATATATATATATATATATATATATATATATATATATATATATGGCCTTCAGCTTTGTTCGGGTATTTTCCCACGTCATTATAGTTGTGCTTTTAAAGTTTATTTATTTATTTATTTATTTATTTATTTATTTGATTTGCCAATTGTTTACAAGATAATAAGTATAAATGTATACATAGTTGTGAATACATGAAATGGTTACATATAAGAAAAATAAAAGAATAGGAGAAACAATAGGACAGGGACGGTAGGCACGTTGGTGCGCTTTATGCACGCCCCTACAGACCTCTTAGGAAAGGGGTGAGGTCAATAGTAGACAGTCTAAGGTTAAAGTTTTTGGGGTTTGGGGAAGAAACTACAGAGTCGGGTAGAGTATTCCAGACATTGACCACTCTATTGCTGAAGTCGTATTTCCTGCAATCAAGTTTGGTGCGGTTTACTTTGAGTTTGTATCTATTGTGTGCTCTTGTGTTGTTATGGTTGAAGCTGAAGTATTCATTGACAGGTAGGACATTGCAATGTATGATTTTGTATACCATGCTTAAGTCAGACCGAAGACGGCGTAATTCAAGGTTTTCTAGTTCTAGAATTTCAAGTCTGGTGGCATAAGGTATTCTACAGCGAGTAGAGGAGTGGAGAACTCTTCTTGTGAAATATTTCTGGACTTTCTCAATTGTGCTAATATCAGATAGGTAGTGTGGATTCCAGACTGATGAACTGTATTCGAGTATTGGTCTAGCAAATGTTTTGTATGCTCTGGTTAGTAGTGTGATATTACCAGAGAAAAAGCTACGTAGGATTAGGTTAACAACTCTTAATGCCTTTTTGGCTATGTAGTTGCAGTGTGCTCTAGCACTTAGATCATTAGAGGTGAGTATTCCAAGGTCCTTTACAGAGCTTGGGTCATCAACAAGATCTTGACTATTCAGCTTGTATTTTATTTTCTGATTTTTTTGCCAATATGTAAGACAGAGCATTTATTTGTTGAGATTTGAAGTTGCCATTTGTTTGACCATTCGGATACATAGTCAAGATCTTTTTGAAGGGTAGCAGTATTGTCTGTGGTATTGAACAGCTTTACGAGCCTATTGCCCCAAATTTAAATCTGAAACCACTGTAAAAGTCTGACTCACAGATGGACACAATACAGAAGCCTGATGATGGCAGATGAGATTCTGCTGAAACGTTGCTACAACTTTAAAAGCACAACTATAATGACGTGGGAAAATACCCGAACAAAGCTGAAGGCCATACATGTAAGTACCCGCGAAAACTTAAGAAAACATATATATATATATACACACACACACACACACACACACACACACACACATACACACACACACACACACACACACACATATACATACATACATACATACATACATACATACATACATACATACATACATACTTGTTTTCTGAGGTTCTCGCGGGTATTTGTATGTGGATCTTTGGTTATTCGGGTTTTCTCCCACGTAAGATTGGAAGTATCTAGGCAACGTTTCGATGAAGTCTCATTCATCATCTTCAGGCTTGTGTCTTCAGCTCTGTGCTTCTCAGAGTGATGTGAGCTTGCAGCTGCTTCTTCCTTTTAACTGCTAGTTGATTGGGTGGGGGCTTGGCTGTGTTCTGATTGGGTGGGGGTTGGCCGTGTTCTGATTGGCTGGAGGCGTGTTCTGTTCAGGTGGGGGCTTGGTTGTGCTCAGGTTAGTCTTAGTTGCTGGGGGATTTGAGAAGCACAGACCTGAATACACAAGCCTGAAGATGATGAATGAGACTTCATCGAAACGTTGCCTAGATACTTCCAATCTTACGCGGGAGAAAACCCGAATAACCAAAGATCCACATATATACATACATATATACATACAAATATATACATTTTGCAGCATATGTTGAGCAATGGTCACACATTTTTTCCCTAACATTGACGTGATCTGCCTTGTTACAGTACTTTCTTCGTTCTTTTAATGCTTTAATTTCACAAAATACTTTATGATTGAACAAACATCTCCCATAGTTTCAAAATTATCCAGTTATCAGGTATTGCCTTTTTTTTTAACCACTCATACCAACAATTCCATGTTTTATAGTAATCACTATCTTGGTTATTTTTCAGTAATTTAGTTAGGCTATCCATCTCTGCACACTCATGAATTTTTTTTTAATAACCATCTCCTCTGAGGGGATAGTAGGCAATTTCCAATTTTGTGCATAGCTTATTCTGGCTGCCATTATAATGTGCAAGATTAAATATTGGTGTTTTTTCCCATTTTTGAGTCTATCATACCTAGCAGGAAGGTTTTGGGTTCAAATTTTACATCTTGTTTAGTTATGTTTAATATCCAATTTCTAATGTTTCTCCAAAACTTCTGAGCACATGGGCACGTCCTCCAAATGTGATAGTATGTTCCTTGGACACAGTTACACGTCCAACAATTTGGCGGGAGATTCGGAAACATCTTAGCTAGTCTCACAGGTGGTAAGTGCCAGCGGTAAACCATTTTATACAAATTTTCTTTATACAAGACTGACATGGTTAATCTGTAATGTATTTGCCAAATATGTTCTCACTTGTCTAATTTGATACTGTGATCCACGTTTTTAGCCCAAATTATCATACATTCCTTAACTGTTTCTTCTTGTAATTTATAGTCCAAAAGATACTTGTATATTTTACTAATCATTTTCCTTTCCTCTCCATGCCAAATCTTTCTAATTCTTGCTGGGTCATATTAAAGCCAAATTGTTCTTTATCTTTTTTATAATGCATTTGTATTTGTGCATAAGGCCACCATGCTATCTCCTTTCCTTGGATTTGTATTTGGTTCCTACTCTTTAATTCTCCAGTTTCCTGTAATAAGTCTTTATATCTTACAATATTATCATAATCTAAAACGTTTGGATGTGTAACTGCCTCCATTGTAGATAACCAAAGTGGGACCTTAGGGTAATTTTTTTTAATCTTTTCCCAAATATTTAATAAAACGTTCCTTATACGATGCCTTTGAAAATATGAATGATATTTACTCTTTCCATCCCACATGAATGCGTGCCAGCCAAATTGGAGATCAAAGCCCTCTAATGTTAGAATCCATTTATTTATCAAATTAACCCAGTCTTTGAGCTAAGTTACTATAGCAGTGTGATAGTATATTTTGAAATCTGGAAGGCCAAAGCCTCCGTTATTTCTCACATCCTGTAGCAATTTGTATTTTACTCTAGGTTTTTTCCTCTGACATATAAATGTGGAAATACGTTTATTTAATTCTTCAAAATAGCTTTACTCCAACTTGACTGGCACTGTCTGAAATAGGAACAACAATTTTGGCAAAACATTCATTTTTACTATTGCAATATGACCAAATAAAGATACTTGAAAATTAGCCCAGTTATCTAAATCTTTGAATATTTGGATTATTAATTTATCGTAATTATCCTTTTTGATTGACAAACACCTAGCTGTCAGCCATATTCCTAAATCTTCTACATTGTTTACCACCTGTATACCTAATTTGTTTATTAGTTCTTCCTTTTGTTCTTTTGTACATTTTTTGTTATCAATTTTGTTTTTACCTTATTGATTTTCAGCCCCGCCACCTTTCCATATTGTTCTATTTCTTTCATTAGAATGAGGCTTGTTTCTAAGGGGTCTTCCAATATAAATGCCATATCATTGGCGAATGCTTGGAGTTTATACTCCTCTTTTTAAATTTTTAATCCCCTGATCACTTGGTTTTGTCAGATTTGTGCTAATAGTGTTTCTTCTGCTAATATATAGAGTAGAGGGGCTAGGGGGCATCCTTGTCTCACTCCTTTACTTATCTTTATAGTATCTGTATTTTCCCCATTTATTAACATTTTTGCAGTCTGGGTATTATATATTGTCTTGATAAATCCCAACAATTTTTTGCCAAATTTCATGCCTGTCAATTGTTTGATAAGAAATTTCCAATTCAAATTGTCAAAAGCCTTCTGGCCATCTAAGAACATCAATGCCATTGTTTTGGTTGTATGTACTTCATAAAATTCTAAGACATCCATGATGATTCTTGTATTTGTCTTCATTTGTCTATGCGGGAGAAGCCCATTCTGATTGGTATGAATAGTTCTGCTTAATCTTTCCTCTTTAATCTTTCCTCCAATATTTTGGCCAAAATCTTGTAATCTATGTTTAAAAGTGATATTGGCCTGTAGTTTTGAATTTTTTGTGGGTCTGATTGCTCTTTATGAATGAGGGTTATATACACTTCAGTCGATGATTTTGGAACATTAGTACTTTCCAAGGCTTCATTATATAGGTCCGTCATTAACTCCTCCAATAGGTCTTGAAACTCCTTATAAAATTCGATGAAATTCCGTCTGGCCCTGGGGTCTTATTTGGTTTTTCTGCTCCAATTGCCTTCCTAATTTCTTCTATCAATATTTTGTTTTTTAAAGTGTGTTTCTCTTCATCAGTAATTTCCGGCAATTTTTTTTCCTTCAAATATTGATGAATAAGTTCTTCTGGTACTTCTTCTTGGCTATATAGGTTCATAAAAAAATACTTAGCAATTTCTTTCTTTTCCTTGGCCTGGGTACATACTTTGCCTTCTTGGTCTTGGAGAGCTACAATCGTTCTTTTTTCTTGTTCTTTTTTTATTTTATGGGCTAACCACCTCCCTGGCTTATTTGCGTTTTTGAAATAATTTTGTTTTGCTAATTTGATTTTTCGGGCCAGGTCTTCCTGTGTACTTCAATTTATCTTGTGTTTTACCAAATCTATTTCTTTCTTAATATTTTGATTAATCAGATCATTTTGCCTACTTGCTTCCCAATTTTTAAGTTTCTCCCTCCATGCATTTTGCTGTTGGATAGGCAATAGGCTTTTAAAGGGATGCCAGAAAGAAGGGGGGGCAATATATTTTGCAAAGCACAGAAGGCAAACAAGAAGCAATGGATGGAAATTGAACAAAGAGAGAAACAACCTAAAACTAATGAGAAACTTCCTGACAGTGAGAACAATTAACCAGTGGAACTGCCTGTCTCCAGAAGTTCTGGGTGCTCAATCACTGGAAGTTTTTAAAAGACTGGACAGCCATTTGAAATGGTATAGGGTTCCCCCAAAGTCCCTTCTAAGTGTTATTCTGACACCTTTCCCAGGACCTCTACTCAGAGTGACATCCTCAGTTTTCCTGTGGGAGCAGGGGCTTGGACTAGAAGACCTCCATTCAACTCTATTAAACACTCATGTATTTATGCTTTGGACTATAGACATTAAATGCATGTAAACCCTGAAAAATATGTGGTATCCCTGAGCAAAAGAAAGGCAGTAGAATCACTCTCGGTGTAGGGACAGTGTAAAATATTAACACATGATAAATAATGGAACAATTAACAATAATAGCACAGAGTTTTCTCTGAATCTCTCTCTCCCCCTTCCTTCATATTTATTTTTCTTTCTTTCTCTTTCTTTGTCTCTTTCTGTCTTTCTCTCCCTTCCTTCTTCCTTTCCCTGTCTCTCTCTCTCCCTCCCTCCCTCCCACACACACATACACCACTGTCACTATTTCTTTCTTTCTTTCTTTCTTTCTTTCTTTCTTTCTTTCTTTCTTTCTTTCTTTCTTTCTTTCTTTCTTTCTTTCTTTCTTTCTTTCTTTCTTTCTTTCTTTCTTTCTTTCTTTCTTTCTTTCTTTCTTTTCTCTCTCTCTCTCTCACACCCACATCCCTGTCAGCCTTCATTCCCTCTCACTCCAGGCACTTTACTCACAAGGGGAAGCAATACTTCTAGTGTCCATGAAGAATCCAGCCTTGGTGAAGTTTTGCAGGTTAATGGACCACTGCTCCACCCACAGTCATGTGTTTCCAAGTGGCTGCTTGAAAATATATGGCTAGGGCAGAGGAGCAGTCCTCCTTTAAACTAGGGCGAGTGAGCATCGGGTGGGCGGGACAAGCAAGTGAACAGAAACTGAGCGACTGGGTTGGGGGCATGGCCAGCCAGATGTTACTACCGGTTCAGCAACCCATGCCAAATTCTTGCTACCAGTTCACCCAATTAGGTGCGAACTGGCTGAATAAAACTTCTGATTAAAACTCACACTCTTGGTTTCTAGTCTGATGCCTTAACCAATACACATCCCTCCCTTCCTCCCCACCTTATAAAAATCCCCAGAACTAATACATTAAAGGCCACCCAGATGCTAAATACCTATTGGAAGACTGCTGTTATAATTTGGTTTTCAAATATCTCTAAAGGTAGGTACAGGAGGACTATGTTGCATAAAATCAGGGCCAGAACTGAGAAAGCCTGTTGCATGGACATAATGCAGAACCCTTGCACAACACAACCATTCTAAATTAATGATTAGTTTGGACCAGTCATTTTTTTTAGTTTATGGTGTAAACTCCAGGTTGATACTTAAAGCTCTTAATAGATGGGAAACTTGTTTTCTGAAGCAGTGATTTTCTGTCAGCTCCATGATAGGCCAAATCAGGAAACAAGTAACACAAGAAGTACCGGAGCTCTGCTTTAATGATATAACATATAATATCAGAATCTTGGAAACCAGTCATCCAGCATTTCTCTCTGCTCCTTCTTATACAAAACAGAATCAAAAGAGAAATTTCTTGAGGGGTATTTTTTACACCCTCTTCTTCCCCAGTAGTAAACTGACCTTTATTTAATGATTGTTGCATTCCTTCTTCAAGGCCATATCTGAATTCTACAATTTTTTATTTACATCTGCAGCTGGTGAACTTGTTTTATGTCTCACTCCTGAAAGCCATATATTATGTAGAGATTAAAAAGGCCTCCTTACTAGGGAGCCTTGTTCTGGAATTCATTGTATCCCTCCAAAGACTGGCTTTATTGCCACTGGCTTTATTTTAACATTGTTAAGACATGCCTATTCATTTGAGCTTTGGGATTTTGTTAACTGCAACATAGTGTTTTAATTTGTTGGTTTGTTATGTGTTCTCCATAATGATGCTGATAATTGGCCAGCCAGAAGTATTTAATCATATATTAGGAAGAATGTAGGAAATGGATAATACAGGCAATCCTATAGTCAGGAACATATATTTAATATGAAAAGTGTTGACGTAATTCCCTGTTAGGAGAATGAGTGCACACAGGGAAACGTAGTGAGAGTGATGTTAAATAACACACAACCAGCACACAGATATACTGAATAGTAAAATGTAGGTTTTACTTCAGTAAATGGTTAAGCAAAGTCCAACAAACAGTCCAAGTCATACACGGTCAAAGCAGTCAGTTTTCAGTCCAGGGATAATCCAAATAACAAAGTTCAGTAACAGACTTCCAGCAATCCAAGAATAACGACGATCAGCAACAGTCAATTGGGAAAATGCAATAACCAAGAACATCAACCATCAGAATATCTAGCAACTAGCAACTAACAACAACAGAACTAACAACCCAGGTTTCTGACTCCATCTTATGGCCGTTTGAGGAACCACACCCAATTACAATTTTAGCATTCCCTTAAAAAGACAGTATTAAATGTCTATCCTGGTTTATACATTTCCAACCCAACGGTTAGGTGACTATCAATTCCTAACAAAGACACTAAAATTCTGAATCTTCAGGTGATAGAATTAACAACTAAATATATTTTCCCTTCTACTATATATTGACCTATTAGTGATGCATCAATACCAATGTATTACAATACCAATTATTACATGATGTTCACCCATCATGTTTGAAGAGGAACTTGACATTTAAAAGGTTGTGGACTGTCCCCGGTGTGTCTGCAGGTGGCTGGTAAGGCCCATACGGGCACCATATGTTCTGCCACATGTCAAGCAGACATGTGTGGGAACCATTGTTGCAGCATTTGCAGCTCTGACTTGGCGGAGTGCTCACTTCTCTTGTGCTATGGTTGTTCTTCTGTCTTCAAATATTTTGCAGCCTTGGTGGATCAATGTGCGCTATGTCAATTTATCTTGTGCCAGGATTTCCCAGGAGGTGGTATCCAGGCACTTGAAGGAGGCTTTCAGTTTGTCTTTATATTGGTTCCTTTGTCCTATGTGATTGCTTTCCTTGAGAAAGCTCAACTTAGAGGAGCTGTTTAGGGATGTGGTGGTCTGGCATCCTTACAACATGACATGCTTAGCGTGTCTGGTCTTTCATTAGCAGGGTGTGAACTGATGGCATTATTACATATTAATAATGCTAGTAATATTAATCATTATGCAGTTTTAAATTTGAAGATAACATGAATTGGCCATCAAAGACAAAAAAAATATATTACACATATTTCAAACATAATTCTGCACTGTTCATTTCAAAGATATTCTAGTGAAAGAGCAGAGCCATCTCAGAGAGAAAAGATCTCAAAAGGAAACATGCATTTCCTTCATGCAGTTTTTGTTGCTGGAAGAATGATTCAAGTTAAATAGTTGACAAAACAAATGGAGTCATGCAGCTTATTTACACTTGTAATTTTGGCCTAATTCTACCAAGATTCAAAGTTTTCTTTGGAATGCATGTTCCTAAAGAGAAAGGATAGAATTGTGGAGATGTTTCAGAGAATTACTGTCAGTTATGGATTTTTTCCCCCTAAATCCCATGAAGTTTACCTATATAAGTGCCCAGTTATGTAGCCACACTTATTTGACCCTGACTGATCTGGAAAAAACTAAGCAAGGCAAAACTTGAATGGGAGAACTGTAATAAATACTAGTCTGTACTTTGGGTTAGGAAGCTGAAAAAAACAAATCCAAAGAAGTCAATGCAAACTATTTCTTATTGGAAAAAACCTGCATGGGCACTTATGACCAAAGCCATTCTCTATTTGAAGGAGACTTTGCCTTATTTCTAAACGTAACATATTGTTTCTTGTGTTACACCATTTATCACTGTAAACATTGTTACAGCAGTTAAGTTGCTGTGTAAATTTTAAATCAGCCTTAATATATACAGTGAGTTTAGTTATTTCACTTCCATAACTGGAGAAAGGTATATCAGGAATTGTGCTGTCCCAGCCAGTCTATGGGAATTGGATAGTAACTTAGGAATTATGAGCTGTCTCCTTAAGGGAATACATCATGGTAAATGTAGTTAAAAGTATCCTGGGAAACGTAGTTCATGTCACGTGACCACATCTGTAATCCCGATTGGTCACTAATTTGACCCTCCATTGGTTGGGGGAGTTTTTTCCACTTTTGCCTGAACTCATCATGTGGGCATCTCCAGGTGGTGATGAGGCTTCTGTCCATTGACCTTGACATAGTTTGATAAAGAGTTGCAGCTGGCGCATAGCATAGGATAGAAACCTAAGCAAGAATGTACACCCCCCCCCCCAGCTTATACAGTTCTGGTTTGTAACACCTCCAGCTCACTTCCCATAACCATATCCCCCCTCCCCCCCCCCGTTACTTATGACAGCTGAAAGATGCAAAGCAAAGGGAGAAAATCTTGAAGGCTGACAGTCCCTTCCAATTCTGATTATCTGTTATCTATTAACTGGGCTGAAGGAACACACGATGGGGGAAGTTCAACTATTTAGTTTACTCATGATGAGATAGGAAGCATGAGCGATGCATAGGTGATAGGGAAGGAAATAGTGGACTTATTACGTAAACTGGATGATGGGAATAAGGGGTGATTAAGGGAATAATTAGGGGCATCGATAGAAGATAGAAGTGTTTAGGTGGGTGTGTTTATACCTTTAAATAACACTGTAAGGCAGAAGCTTCCAGTGCTAACCTAGACTGGTTGGGATACCATTCTTGTTGGATGGAAAATTTGTTGTTTGACATTAAAACCCTTGAAACTTGCTTTCTGCTCTTCATGGTGGTTTGTGGTTTGTGTGCAAATCTGCAAGTTTTCAAAGACCGATTATGGTGATTTTATCATGGTTTTATCCTAATTTAATATTTTATCTCATCTATTTATTTGACATATGGTTGAAAAATCAGAAATTACTCAAAATTTGCATTAAAACTCATTAAAAAGTAATGAGTTGGACATCACTTACTGAAAGTTCACAATCAAAGTTTAGAAAAGACAGAAGGCAGAAATTCATTTATATTAACATTCAATCCTTTAATCTGTAGTCAAGATTTATCTTTTGAATATGTGGATTAAACAATACTTCTGAGCATGTTAACTAAATAAAATCTCCAACCTTATATAACTGACACTAAGGGAAAGAGTAAGATAAGATTAACTTTAAAAAGAAAAGAAAAGAAAAAGAGTATAAGCACTAGCCTAATCTAGCTATTGCAAATAATAAAATGAATACTGATATTGTTTTTACCATACTGATCCCTTGGTGCAAATGCATAGATATAAGTAATATCTACATGTGTGCTATTCATAAGCACTTCACGCAAATTATATAATGAAATATTGCTTTAAAGATTCTCATGATTCTGAGGTTTTAGAACTGGGGTCTTCAAACTTGACAGCTTTAAGACTTATGGACTTCAAATCCCAGAATTCCTTTTCCAGTCATGTTAGCTCAGGAATTCTGGGAGTTGAAGTCCATAAGCCTTAAACTTGCCAAGTTTGAAGATCCTTGTCCTAGAACATTTTCCAAAACAGATAGTTGCTTCATTTTTCCCCTTGTAGAAAATTATGTAGAAACACTTTTAGGAAATACTTCAGGATAAAATACCATATATTAATTACAAGAAGTAAACTATAAAGGTTCTGTCCCCCAAGTAAATCTGAAATCTTCACAATAATTATCTTTTATAGTGCAGAAAACATTTTTTTAAAGCATCAATATGTACATTTTTTAAAATTTACTGAGACATCAAAATACTTCACAATATTAGTATAAGGGTATGACTTTTTAATTGGAACAATATAATAATCGATGTGTAAATGGTAATGCATCATGAATAACCAATAATAGTGATTCTACTAGTTTATTGTGTGTTTGGAGAATGGAACAGGAGATGTGTTTCTAATTAATATAGGATATAATATTCTAATAGATTCGGGATTCAATACTACATTAAATCCAAACAACTCTCACATTCAAGACAAGATAATCTATTGATGTTGGGCAAAAATTCAATTCAGAGATTTATTTGAAAGGCAATTCTATCAGATCACTGAGTCAGATAAATTTTGAAATCAAAATAATTATGCTGTTGTTCGCTCTAAAGTTGACCCAAATCATTCTGGCAAATGCCTCTAATTCAATTCCAAAAATCCAAATTCATTCAGGAATTGATTTTGAACATCCAGATTGAAATGGATCAGTCTTGCACATTGATTCAAATGTGTAATTGGGCCCATTGTACAAGGTGTATCAAAAATTCACATTGAATTTGCCTGATTCATACAATTTGTTAGCCCTAACCCTTGTTTGCCCATTTCACAACTACTGTTTTTTCCCTAGCTATAGCAGATGTTAAAACTCAGTTGAATGGAACAAAAAAGGGGCTGATAGCAGAGTCTACCAAAATGATAAGGGGCTAGCTGGCTCTTATTAATAATTCCTCTAAGCCGGTATTTCTCAATGTTGGCATCATTAGGGTCTGCAGACTTCAATTCCCAGAATTTCTTAGCCAGCATGAAGATCACCCATCTAAAAGCTGACAGGGTTAAGGAACACTCCTCTAAGCAATTGATCTGTTTTCATCAAATGGGTTCATGGAAACAACAGAAAACAGGAACCTCTTTAAGAAGCTGGTGTTAATAAACCTTGGAAATGCTAAAGATATATGTCTTGTCCCTTTTTCTTTCCTTGCAGTTCCTGCTAGCTGGTGTTAATAAATCTCTTGGAAATGCTAAAGATATATGTAAGGGGCTTGCCCCTTTTTCTTTCCTTGCAGTTCCTGCTATCTGGTGTCATTCCTTCTCACCTCCTCTCCTGCCTGCTTGTTACGTCTTTTGTATTCTCCTTTACCAGGCATCGCTCCATCACTGTTGCATATAAAACAGAAGGAATATTTATGCAGCCCCAGCAGATTCATTTGTGTGTGTGTGTGTGTTCTGAGTCCCAGTCGTGCACTCCTCCATCATGATGAAATCTAGAAGCAGCTTTTTCTCTAATGGTAAATCCTGTTTTAATACATAATTTCTCTATTTGAAGAATACTTCAGAGTTCTAAGAGATCATTATGTATTGCCTGAATTATGCAATCAATTTGCATAATTTCTCCAATAATTTGGAGAAAGGCTATGGCATAGCCTCTGAGAAAGTATTTTGATTAGGAAGCAAAATTGGGTATTCAAGGTTGATCAAGAGGACTTCAGATTTTATTTTGAACCTTCTGTAATATTTAAAAATAAACAATATTGGAAGTGGAGATCATCCAGTCCAATTAGCAGCCTGGGCAACTGGTATGAAAATATTCCTGTCTAATTTATTGTTCAACATGGTGTATGCTGGGATTGAGAAAATGACTGAGAGGGATATATATTGACTTTATTTATTTATTTATCTATTTGTTTGTTTATTGAATTAACATATAAAAGCAACAAATAAAAATTGCAATTATAAGGCCTTTGGTCAGAGAAGATGTTTACCTCTGGATTTAAAGGTTGCCACAGAAAATATGCTACTGCAACTTGCTGTGAGAAAAATCCACAGCACCTGTTGTCATATTACAAACCAAACTAAGAAGGCAGTGCCAGCTCAGTATTACAGAATATAACATAATAACAGAATTGGAAGGGACCTCTTGCTCAAGCAAGAGACTCTATACCATTTCAGACAAATGGCTGTCCAATCTCTTCTTAAAAACCACCAGTGATGGAGCACCTACAATTTCTGAAGGCAAGCTGTTCCACTGATTAATTGTTCTCATTACTACTTATACAGCTATAATAACATAATTTTGAAAGTCTGTGCTTAACCCCATTCCTCAGCTTGTCTTTTGAGAATAGCGAAGGGCTTGTTGTGTTAGTTTCTTGGCTCAAGTTCAAGCCCCTTTTATCTGACCATTGCCTTAGTAGTGGCTCTTTTTTCTGTCCTTCAAGGCCATTCCCTCTGTCCTCTACAACCAAACCATTTGAAATAATCTTAATATATGGCAAAGTAGAGGCATGGAAAAAGTTCTCTCATGTATCATTTTTATTGCAGTCCACTAGACCACTGGAGATCTACTCTATTATTTTTTTAATTTTCTATCTGAATTTCATTTATTGAAAGTAGCAACATTTATTGAAAGGATGCAAGCTCAAACATTTACAAAGCTTCTTTTAAAACATGCCTGAATCACTTTTCATCATTTCCAATGTTCTCATTATCTTGAATCTAGTCTAAGTCATATTTCAAATAGAGCTGTTGAAATGAGCAAGATTTATGTTAGTCGTAATTCATTTAAGTC
Organism: Notechis scutatus; assembly: GCF_049901735.1. NCBI lineage: Eukaryota > Metazoa > Chordata > Lepidosauria > Squamata > Elapidae > Notechis > Notechis scutatus. The sequence continues at coordinate 263,761,567 of NC_142009.1, read as the reverse complement.
CTATCAATTTTAAAGAGTCTGCTGTATTTATTATATGACCAAATCTAGACATATTCTCCATTCTTTTACTTTCTTTTTATTAGCATGACTATGTAAAATGAATGGAATGACAAACTAGGATTTGTAGGATTTACTAAATGAAAATTTTATTGGTAATTTTTGTTTCATGATAACATTGTTAACTGTTTAAAGTACCTCCTACCTTCCTATTAGTACTTAACAATTAAAATAACCTTTCATAACATCATACATTGATTACCTCAGGATTTTATATCCCATTTTAATATCCAATAGCCAATTGTAACATTCCACTTTCTTTTCTAAGCAGCTAATGGCCCCTCATTTTAAAATTGTTATTATTGTCTGCCTTTTTTCAATAATTTTTCATAGCTGTCAGGATCTTACAAGGGAAGAAATGGAGGTTGCTTTTGTTTCTTTGCTAGTCCGAAGTCCTCACATCAAAACAGGAGAAGCTTTAAAAATTAGAAGGAATATTGAAGCTACCAAGTAGTACAGGGAATATGTTGAATTATTAATTGTACTACAATTGTTTTACCCATAGGAGTAAACAAAAGTATGTTCCCACTTAATGTATACTTCCTGATGGCATTTGATAATATTATTTACATGTTTGAAGAGTAGGCATAAGCCACATCTGAAGGTCGGAATGCTTCACACTGAGAATATCTAGAAGCCACACATGCTGAAACAAAAGGTCAGTTGTCTTGGATCTACAGTGCCTTCATGTGTTTTGAGTGTAAGTGCTTCCATGGGGAATATCAAGCCTGTACTACACAAATTCAGTATACTATGACAACTAAATTTGCAAATTAAGCAATTATTTCAGTTCCAGTTTCATTTTTATTTAATTAAGTTAAGAAATGGAAGAGAGTGCTAATTGGGTTTTTTTTTGTTTTGTTTTTTTTGCTATTTGATTAAAAATAGAGCAGTCACATATTGATTCATGTTTAGAGAATTTTCCTCCATGAAGGTTTATAATTCTAAAAGTGTCTTTTTTTTAAGTGGGTGGATTCTCTGGATGTTTTTCAGTGAGGTTCAGACTCAGTTATGGAACACAAATGATACTGGTGATATCTGGCATAGGTAGGATGAGTTTTGCACCTTTCTGTTGCTTTCAACATCATTGGCCATTATATTTTTCTAGATGGGCTCTGAGGATTTGGGATGGGCAGCATTGGTTTGCCATCTTTTTTCAAGTTCCATTCCAATTGGTAATGATTGGGAAGGAGAGTCCAACTCTCAATCTCTACTTTGTGGGGTTCTGCAGGATTTGGTGATAACCTTCTTCTTTTAACATCTATATGAGCTTTATTGCTAATGGGTAAGGTTTATTATTATTGCTATTGGGTAAGGCTTTACATTATAATCTGTGATTCTAGAAAAATAAGCAATACTGTGATCATGTTATTCTGGTACCTGGAGACTATGAGTATCTGGTTGGAAAGATATTTGTATACCACCCAGAGTGATTTCCTGTGAGTTGAGCAGTCATATAAATTTGATTAATAAATAATTGAAAAGTATCTATTTTTTAAAATAGTGCACTTCTGCAAGAATAATCTGAGAATGGATTCTATGCTAAAATAAGTTCTAAAGATTTTTTTCCTTATACCACTGCTGTATGTGGTGTAAATAATAGTTACAATATTCAACATTGCTCAATTTATACCATGCTATAAGTCTATAAATAATACTGGGATCTTATCATATTTCTCCTATTTTGTTGAGGTATTTGCATATTTGGCATTATTTTCTCTTGGTTTGGCAAGACCAACATATTTGTCTGGCATGAAAGATCAGGTCAACACATGAAGGTCCAGTTAAAACGATTTATTGCTAAAATGCCTATGAACAGGAATTTTCTCAACTAACAGTTACCACATGCTTGGAATTAGATAAAGGTCAACAGAATGCAAGGGGAGTTGGACTTGGTCCACTTGTGGCTATGTAGAGGTTCTAGACTTACTATTCTTTTAACTCTGCCTCCAGGTTCTGCCACTTCTTCTGCTACAATATTGGTGTCATACCACAAAGAGGTTCATAATATTTAAACAAATCTGGAAAGGAGTCAGGATCATTATTTATTTGCATTCTTATTGAGCCTTTGTTATGCATATCTAGTTGAGATTAAAAAAGAGATTCCCAGTTTCCTGCTTGACAAAAAATCTATCAAAAGACTTTTACTACTTTTAGATAAAGCAGTACTGACTTAGTTGGTGACTTTGATTTCTGAAACCAGGTGAAAGTTAGTTTTTATGCTACCTATAGCATAGCTATTTAGGAAATATATAACTCAAGGTTAACTGCACCAAACTTGATTGCAGGAAATACGACTTCAGCAACAGAGTGGTCAATGTCTGGAATACTCTACCTGACTCTGTGGTTTCTTCCCCAAACCCCAAAAACTTTAACCTTAGACTGTCTACTATTGACCTCACCCCTTTCCTAAGAGTTCTGTAGGGGGGCGTGCATAAGCGCACCAACGTGCCTACCGTCCCTGTCCTATTGTTTCTTTTATTTTTCTTATATATACCCATTTCATGTATTCATAACTATGTATACACTTATACCTATTATCTTGTAAGCGATTGACAAATCAAATAAATAAATAAAATAAAAAATAAATAAATAGCAACAGATGGGAAGGATATGTTGTTATGATTTATTGTATGGAGGCCATGAATGCACAGTTATTAATTCATTATTAACATAATAAGAAACAAAATTGCTGAAAGAGTCAGGGGGTGGACACATTATTTATAAATGTGTTATTTTCTACATGTTCTTCAGACCTTGGACTTTATAAATAAAAATATAAAAAAAATAATCTTCAGGTATAGAACATCATGCCTTTCCCCCAAAATTTTGAAAATTAAGGCCATTTTATACAAGACATATTTATATTTTAATAAGCAGCTTATAAAATTAAAACAGGAATTTTGCAATTCCTTTGTATTTTCTTTATGTCATCTACAGTATCTAGGTCAAATGCATAAGCAAAATCTGATTTATTATACTTAATAAGACTCTCCATTAAAGCTCTTCTAGATTGTTTATTCAATTGGTAGCTGTGAATTTAAGATTAAATCCTTCAAATTGTATTCAGAGGTATTCAGGACTGTTTGTTTGCAAAAAATATCTGTACTAGAACCCTTTTTAGTTTTTGAATAACTAGAAAAAATGTGAAAATGTCAAGAGGAATAAATGTAAAAACTAGTTTGGTAGGTGTCTTTGCTCAGTTTGGTAGGTGTCTTTGAAAGAGTTTGACAAAACTATAATTGAAAGAGCAAATTTAAGCAGTGCAGCATGACTTTATGTAGGGTAGGGTATATGCAGATAATGTTTTTCTCTTTTTTTCCTGCTTTGAGAAAATGCAAAATAAAGAAAGGACATTAAAAGGAATCAATATGCTGTATGGAAATAGAATTGGAATTTTGCAGTAAGAATGTCAGCCCTGGATTCTCCAGGATAGGTTTCTACAGCATGCTTGCTATCAGCTGCCATAGAAATGGGGAGAAGAATTAGATAAATGGCAGAAATTGTTGAATAGAAATTATAAATTAACAATGTCAACTGCTTGTAAGAAAAATCTATATAAAATGTTTTATAGATGCCACATACCATCAGCAAGACTGGCAAAGACATTTGAAAACATGTCCACCAAATGTTGAAAATGTCATCAGATACTGGGTTTGTATTATCATATGTAGTGGACATGTCCAAAGGGAAAAAAAATATTGGACCAAAATACATACATGGTTAGAAAAAAATGATAAAGTAACAGATTGATTTTAAACCAGAAATATTTTTGTTGGGTATTTTATCAGAACAACATAATAAAGAGAATACATATCTAATTTTACATGTGCTAACAGCAGCAAGAATGATCATTGCACAGCAGTGGAAAAATAAAGAGATTCCAGTAGATGAAAGTGTTATATAAAAAAAATTAAAATGCACAGAAATAGACAGATTAACATTAAAAATAAAAGAGAAGGAAGAAACAGAATATTTTTTAACATAAACAATTTTACCAATGGCTAACTAACAGAAACAGAGGTTAGAATGTGAAAAGATTAATGGTGTGAGGTCAACAGTAGATAAAGTGTTAAAGTGTTTGGGGTTAGTGGAAGAAACCACAGAGTCAGGTAGAGTATTCCAGGCATTGACCATTCTGTTGCTGAAGTTGTATTTCCTGCAATTGAGTTTTGTGTGGTTTATCCTGAGTTTGTATCTATTATGTGCTCATATATTGTTGAGGTTGAAGCTGAAGTAGTCATTGATGGGTAAGACATTGTAATGGATAATTTTATGTACTACGCTTAGGTCAGACCAAAGATGGCGTAGTTCTAAGTTATCTAAGCTAAAATTTCGAATCTGGAGGCATAGGGTATTCTGTTGCAAGTAGAGGAGTGAAGGACTCTTCTCATGAAATATTTCTGGACTCTCTTGATTGTATTAATGTCTGATATGCAGTGCGGATTTCAGACAGATGAGCTGTATTAAAGTGTTGGTCTAGCAAATGTTTTGTATTCTCTAGTTAGTAGTACAATATTATCAGAGAAAAATCTTCACAGGATTAGGTTAACCGCTCTTAATGCTTTTTTGCAATGTTGTTACAGTGGGCTCTGGCACTTAGATCATCAGAGATGAAAACTCCAAGGTCCTTGACAGAGTGAGAGTTGTCTACAAGGTCTTGTCCATCCAGCTTGTATTTGATTTTTTTTTATTTTTCTTGCCAATATGTAAGACAGAGCATTTGTTTGTTGAGATTTGAAGTTGCCACTTGTTTGACAATTCTGACATATTTTGGAAGTGTAGCAGCATTGTTGGTGGTGTTGAATAGCTTTACATCATCTATGAAAAGAACACAGTTTATAGATATAGATATAGATATAGATGATATAGATATAGATATATAGATATGTTTTCATAGATTTTCATGGGTACGGGTATGTAGGTCTAGGTGTGTTCGAGTCTTTTCTCATGTAAGATTACACAGGAAAAGACCCAAACACACCTAGACCTACACACACACACACACACACACACACACACATATACAGCTTTGTTCGGGTATTTTCCCACGTCATTATAGTTGTGCTTTTAAAGTTGTAGCAACGTTTCGGCAGAATCTCATCTGCCATCATCAGGCTTCTGTATTGTGTTCGTCTCGTGAGTCAGACCTATGGAACATCTGTCCTGCCCTACATAAGAGGTACTGCAGACAAAATCAGTAAGATACTACACAGGCATCACATCAAGACTGCCTTCAAAACAGACAGAAAAATAGAAATGCCATTCTAAGAAACCCCAAAGAAAAAATTGACCTGGAAAACCAAGGTATATATGAAGTCCCCTGTGCATCATGCCCTGCCACATACATTGGATAGACCAATAGAAGAATAAGTACCCACCTGGATGAACACAAAAATGCAGTAAAAAAGCTGGAACACACTTCCTCACTAGTCCAACATATGAAGGCCAACATATGAAGGTCATAGCATCGACTTAAATGGCACCAAAACCCTAGCCACTATAGAAAACCCCAGCCACAGAATTATCAGAAAAGCCATAGAGATTAAAAAAGACCAGAAAGCATGAATAGAAGAGATGATTCCACCAGACCGTCAATTATTTGGAAGCCTGCACTCAGAAACAAAAAAAATCTCCACAAGCCAGGAAAACACCTGGGCACAAACAGACCCCCGATACCTCCAGCTCAAACACACCCCGACCAGGCACCCAGATGAAACCTAGCTTCCTAATAAATGATAGCCGTCCATTTACTCGGAGCCAACCTGCACTAAAATACTCCAATACAGGAACACAATGTTGCCAGCCAATCAAGACAAAAAAGCCACAAAACAGACAGAGGATATTAGAAACACCAATCAAGCAGAACACAGCAAATTCCAAGACCAATAAACACAGACCAAGACTCCCAACCAATTAGGATGAAGAAAAAACCATTCTGGCATAGCAGTAGGCTAGCCCCAAATTTAAAACTGAAACGGCTGTGAAAGTCTGACTCAGAAACGAACACAATACAGAAGCCTGATGATAACAGATGAGATTCTGCCGAAAGGTTGCTACAACTTTAAAAGCACAACTATAATGATATGGGAAAATACCGAACAAAGCTGAATACCATATATTATATATATATATATATATATATATATATATATATATATATATATATATATATATATATATATATATATATATATATATATATATATATATATATATATATATATATATATAAGTTTTAGTGCGTATTTATATGTATGGTATTCAGATTTGTTCAGGCATTTTACCATGTCATTATAGTTGTGCATTTAAAGTTGTAGCGACTTTTCAGCAGAATCTTGAGATTCTGCTAAAACATCGCTACAACTGTAAAAGCCCAACTATAATGACGTATAAATACACACGAAAACTTAAGAATATAACTGTCCGGAGATTCCAGATGCACAAAATACCTGAGGAGGAGCTTTCTCACAACATCATACTGGATATTGATTGGAGTCTCAGTGCTGGACCCTGGTGGGAGAGGTTTGTGCCTTTCTGTTGCTTTCAACATCATTGATCATTATATTCTTCTGGATGGCCCCTGAGGATTCAAGATGGGCAGCACTGGTTTTCCACCTTTCTTCAAGTTCCATTCCAATTGGTGATAATTGGAAAGGAGGAGTCAAGCTCCCAACCCCTACTTTGTGAGGTTCTGCAGGATTTGGTAATAGCACATCTCCTTTTTACATCTATATAAGCTTTATTACCATTGGGTAAGGTATATTTTTATTGCCATTAAGTATGGCATTGTATTGTGTTATGTTGTATTATATTATATTATTATACATATTATATTTTATTAAGGTTATACTGGACATTGATTGAACTCTCAGTGCTGGTCCCTGCAGGGAGGAATTTGGAGTGACTTCAAGCATTTTGAATCAGATCTTGTTTTGCTTTTGCTGCTATCATTTCAAACTTAGTAAAAGTACCTCTTTTCTAATTCAGTGGAGTTGGGAGGTTGTTGTTTTTTCTGGAGTTTTGAATGAAGACAGGCCTGACAAGGAATCTGAAAGATTTGTAGTGAATTTAGATTGCTTGATGTAATGAGTAGTATGCCCGAATATTAATTCTATCAGAATCAAGGAAATTGTACAAGTCCTAGTTGAAAGATAAGGATAAAATGTGCTCTGTTGTGAAGACTGAAAGTTTGCTCGAAGAAACACACCATGCCTACATAAAACTGTGTGCTTCAGTTCACTTTGTTACATGGAAGTAAGAATTAGCATTAGCAACAAAAAGAGGTTGAATGCAATACAAACAGCATACTTGAGTTTGTATGTCAAAACAAGAAGATGTGTTGTCAAGTGTGAATGTGAATTGAAAGCAAATATGAATGAAGAATGTAAACAAACATTAATTTGGTTCAAACATATAAAGAGAAGAATGAAGATCAATGTATACAACAAATATATGACAAAATGAGTAGGTAGATAATATGGAAAGGGTCAGATGAAATTAATGAGACTCAAAAAAGAGGGCTAAGTTGTTTAAGGAACAAATGGTAGTATGTGAAGCATTGTTTTTTAAAATAACTTTATTAAAGAGTTTTACAATTCTAGAAGTTAATGCAAATTTTCCCCCAAGGCAGTGTTCTATGACCAATTCTCTTCATATTCTACATAAATGACCTCTGTGATCAGCAACTGTGTTCTCTTCGCTGATGATGTAAAGGTATTCAATACCACAGACAACACTGCTACCCTTCAAAAAGACCTCGACTATGTATCAGAATGGTCAAACAAATAGCAACTTCAAATCTCAACAAATAAATGCTCTGTCTTACATACTGGCAAAAAAAAAATCAGAAAATAAAATACAAGCTGAATAGTCAAGACCTTGTTGATGATCCAAACTCTGTCAAGGACCTTGGAGTACTCATCTCTAATGATCTAAGTGCTAGAGCCCCCTGTAACTACATAGCCAAAAAGGCATTAAGAGTTGTTAACCTAACATAGCTTTTTCTCTGGTAATATCACACTACTAACTAGAGCATACAAAACATTTGCTAGACCAATACTTGAATACAGCTCATCAGTCTGGAACCCACATTACGTATCTGACAGTAACACAGTTGAGAAAGTCCAGAAATATTTCACAAGAAGAGTTCTCCACTCCTCTACTCATTGCAGAATACCCTATGCCACCAGACTTGAAATTCTAGACCTAGAAAACCTAGAACTATGCCACCTTTGGTCTGATCTAAGTATAGTATATAAAAACATACATTGCAATGTCCTACCTGTCAATGAATACTTCAGCTTCAACCATAACAATACAAGAGCAAACAATAGATACAATCTCAAGGTAAACCGCACCAAACTTGACCAGAAAATACGACTTCGGCAACAGAGTGGTCAATGTCTGGAATACTCTACCTGACTCTGTGGTTTCTTCCCCACACCCGAAAAACTTTAACCTTAGATTGTCTACTATGGGCCTCACCCCTTTCCTAAGAGGTCTGTAGGGGACGTGCATAAGCGCACCAACATGTCTACTGTCCCTGTCCTATTGTTTCTTTCTATTTTTCTTATATGTATCCATTTCATGTATTCATAATTATGTTTATACTTATACCTATTATCTTGTAAGTGATTGACAAATCAAATAAATAAATAAATAAAATTCAATCAGAAAAAAAGGAAAAAAATGAGGTGCAAAAAGGAAAAGGAAAACAAAGAAAATAAAAGATTTTTAAAAAGGAATTTAAAGGAATGAATCCTGCTCTTCCTTGCAATAAGTGCAGGCAAATTAATAGTTCATGTGATTGTTTTGGCTGACTCTGATCAGTTAAGTTTATTTTCCTTAAGCCTATAAATAATGTTATTTAACTGTTACAAATATTCTTCCCATGTAGCACTGTAAATGTTAATATTATTTACTCAAACTTCACATTATCTGTCTTCTGCCTCTACGTTTCTGTAAGATGGTTATGCTATTATACCCAAAAGGCATTTCTACAAACAAGGACAATCCTTCAAGCAATCCTTGAAGTTATTTTCTCTGTGAAATTTCACTCAAGAGGTATTTGCCAGTAATACTTCTTAACTCTAAAGAAAAGAAATATCCAACCCATGGGTGGGCTTCCACATTTTTTAGCAATGGGTTCTCTGCCCAGTTGCGGATGGGCATGGCCATGGTGGCCATGGCCTAGTCAGCCTCCTGCACCATGGCAGGGTGTGGCTTTCCTCGAGCCTCTGGGACAGTGAAAACATCCTTCCCAGGCTCCGGAGGCTCTCTGGGAGCTGGAAACTGACCCATTTCTGGCCTTCCCAAACTTTCGGGAGACTGTTTTTCACCCTCCCTGAGCCTCCACGCATGCCCTGCACTTACCTGTATCCAAATCAGATTGTGTGGAGACTCATGGGAGGGGTGAGCGGGGCCTGCCAGGAGTGGGATTTGGGAGTTCTCCAAACTGTGCAGAATCTTAGCTAGAGGATCTCCCAAACCCCTGCAAACCCCCAGCAGCCCACCCCTGATCCAACTCCATTTAAGTGGCTGTGGCTCTTTACAACATCATTTAGTGATGGGAATCACTTAGCAATGGCAATCTGAGTTTTGTTAGCTATCGTTAAGTTATTTAAGTTATTTAAGGACTACCAGGTGACGTTCTAGACCACTTAAATAGGTGCCAGGAAACTATCAAACTTGATTATCTGACTGAAGCATTTTAAATCTCATTTCTCTGTTAGGACTAGGTATTAAAATGATAGCCAATTTTACTCACTGTGTGACGGGTCAGTGATCGTATATATGTATGTAAGTATTGTATTTCTTTTGTTGGTATTCTTGTTTCCCTGGTTATTCTAGAATACATTAATATTTCCCTTTATTGGTTTGCACCTCTAGTATTTCTTTTTTGTATTCCACTAGGGTAGCAATAGTATCTGGCCTCCTTATCAAAACCTATCCAAATATTTTGGAGAATGTTTCTAGGTATATATAAGGTCATATAAAATGTTTTAAATAAAATAAATAATCTGTATTTGTAAACTGTAGTACATTGTGCCTTTCTTATATTTCACATGTTTCAGTTTCTTTGTTACCTGTTTCTGCATTTTGTATAGTGTTGCTATCCTGAAAGGAACCTTATAAGAAGTGTGTGCTGCTATATCTCATTTTCATTTATTTATAAATGTGATACGTTTATAGTCTGCTTGTCCTCAAGAGGTGAATTGGATACCTATTTTTATTTTCAACAAAGCAGTATCCTTTTACAGGGTCGTTGAAGCACTTGGAGGTTGGGGGAAAAGAGAGAGGGGGGTAGGGAGGGAGAGAGGGAGGGAGGGAGAGAGGGAAGGAGAGAGAGAGAGAGAGAGAGAGAGAGAGAGAGAGAGAGTACTGTAATCCAAAGTATTGTAATCCAATGACTTTCTGTAACTGAAGGTGGACTTGAACCTGTATTTTCCAAGTCCCAGTGCAGCATCTTAACCATTAAACATCACACTCCATACTGGGTCTGTTGTGATGTTTTAAAAACCTTTTCTACAATGCTCTAATTATCCTATATAAGTATCTTTCTAGGCAGTTTTCATGGCTACATCCCTTTAGCTATAGCAGTATTAACATACTGTGTTCTCTAATGTCATTCTCTGGATGATAATACTCTTCACAACCATGATTCTTGTATAGAAGTGCAGCATTCTGGCTATCAAATCCTATATCCGTTCTCATAAAAAAAACTGTAATTTAATAAAAATGTTAAGCTGACTGTTAAATTAGGAGGAGAGCTTTTCTCTGCCCCAAAGCATTTGTGTAACTTGTATAAAAGTAATGGAATTTTTACAAGCATGCCCACAGGACAGTATGCCTAAATGTTTCATCTAAGTTTTCTCTGATGCTTAGTTGTAAAGATAAAAGAAATACATTCTTTTCAAGCTAATTCTTTATTTTACATATTTCTGCACAAGCCAATAAGAGAAGTTTAACTTTGGTTAGCCTTAGCACTGTTATTCTTATCAGCTTTACTCTGCTAGCACTTCATGTCCTTAACAGAAAGTGAAGGAATATGCAAAAAGATTAAAACACTATCATCCAGCTGCCGCTAGTTATCACAGTTCATGAAAAATAATAGGTAATGCAATATCTCATCAGAGCATCTGGCAATACATAGGATAGTTAAGCAATAGGAAGTCTAAAGCGTCTCAGGGGTACATCAAATAGCTTGCAATGTACACTGTTGAATTATGTTCAGTTTAACATTCTCAAGTAAACTTGAAAGTCTCCATGTAAGCCTGAAATGACCTCTAAACTCCCTCCCATCTTGCTATTTCTCTTTGAACTAAACATCATTAGAAACATTGGAAACAATAAGAAAATTGTGGGGAGAATTTAAGCAAGAAAGAAGAAGAGAAGAAAAGGATCAAATTTATCTCAACACCGTTCACTGTAGTCCTCTACGCCTTTATTGGTCTTTCAATAAGTTGAAGGATACAAAAACCAGTGATCTGGTTCTTGAGGAGCCCCTAAATTCTACCCAATCACATATTTCTAAATTTCACAGATATATATATATATATATATGACGAACACAATACAGAAGCCTGATGATGGCAGATGAGATTCTGCCAAAACGTTGCTACAACTTTAAAAGCACAACTATAATGATGTGGGAAAATACCCGAACAAAGCTGAATACCATACATGTAAGTACCCGTGAAAACTTAAGAAAACACACACACACACACACACACACACACACACACACACACACACACACACACACACACACACATATATATATATATATATATATATATATATATATATATATATATATATATATATATATATATATTTCTGAGGTTCTCGGTATTGTATGTGGATCTTTGGTTATTCGGGTTTCTCCGCGTAAGATTCAATATCTAGCATTTGGATCCCCTGCCATCTTCAGGCTGGTGCTCGGCTAGCGCCAGTTCATGCTGCACTGGCACTAAAGCCCAGCATGAAGATGGCGAGTGGGACTCGCATATCGATCTTCGGAGAAAACATACATAAATATATATATATATATATATATATATATATATATATATATATATATATATATATATAATTTACTTATTTGTCAATTGCTTACAAAATAACAGGTATAAGAATAAACATGAGTAAGAATACAGGAAATAGGTATGAATAAATGGGGACAATAGGACAGGGACGGGAGGCACGATGGTGCACTTATGCACCTTACTGACTTCTTAGGAATGGGGTGAGGTCAATAGTGGATAGCTTGAGGTTAAAGGAGTGGGGGTTAGAGGATGTAACAACAGAGTCAGGTAGTGCATTCCAGACCACTCTATTGCTGATGTCGTACTTTCTGCAATCGAGTTTGAAGCATTTTACATTGAGTTTGTATCTGTTGTGTGCTCTTGTATTTTTGTGGTTGAAGCTGAAGTAGTCATTGACTACATTGTACATTGTAGCAGATAATGTGTGCTACGCTTAAGTCTAACCGTAGGAGGCATAATTGTCCAAGCTCAGAAACTCAAGCCTGGTGATATAGGGTATTCTGTTGCGAGCTTGGCTAGAACTTGGCTAGAAAAAAAGCTTATGTATTGTCTAAAATTTTCTGTGTAGCTGTTATGGATAGTAGTTTATAAAATGCAGTTGATACAAAATATGATCACCAGATTTGTAACAGAAAGATCAAGAGCCTGTTACATTTCATTAGTGTTGCATTTATATTAGTCAACAATTCATGTAATGCCTCAGTTATAAATGTTGGTTTCAATTCTTGAAGTTTTCAAGTATGAGAGGGGAGGCTTCATAAAATAAGTGCACATCTCTAAAATAGGTATATTTATTCCTTTCATTAAAGCATCAAGAAGAATCTAAAGAGAGGGAGAGAGGAATAGAAAGAGGGAGATTTCAAAAAAAAAAAAAAAAATTAAGACATGACTAAAATAGATAAAAATGTGATTCCCCAATCTGCCTTTAATTGTGGCCCAATTTTGTTTTATTTTATTAACTATGGTATAATTGATTGCATGTAGCCCCTAAATGTATATTGTCATAGGAATCAGTGCTTCACACTGGTAGTGGCAATAAGTTTAAATTATCATCTAAGTTTGAATCAGTGTGTGTGCACCAAATTACCCTTTATTAATACAAATCGAGGGACCAATGATTGCAAGGATTTGCTATTAATTTCTCCCAAAGTTATGTTTTCAGATCTTGAATCTATTTTTACTACATTTTTATTTCATGTTTAAAGAGCAGGACTTCAACCATCCCTGAATTATCTTATTAATTATAGGTCTAAATCTACATGGAGGGAAGTAAGCAGTGGGGTGCCACAAGGTTCCATCTTAGTACCCTTCAATATCTTCATTAATGACTTAGATGAGGGAATAGAAGGGGAACTTACCAAATTTGCAGCTGATACTAAGCTGGCAGGAACAGCTAACACCCAAGTAGATAGGCTCAAGATTCAGATGGATCTTGACAGATTAGAACACTGGGCCGTATCTAACAAAATGAAATTCAATGTAGAGAAAAGTAGAGTTCTATACTTAGGCAAGAAAAACCAAAAGTACACATATAGACTGGGTGAAACCAGGCTCAATAGCAGTAACTGTGAGAGGGATCTTGGAGTCCTAGTGGACAACCAGCTAAATATGAGCCAGCAGTGTGCAGCAGCAGCCAAAAAAGCTAATGCAATCAATCAAGATCGGGGGAACTACTAATACCACTCTATAAAGCCTTAGTAAGACCACACCTAGAGTACTGCATCCAGTTTTGTTCACTACATTATAAAAAAGATGTTGAGACTCTAGAAAAAGTACAGAGAAAAGCAACCAGGATGATTAGGGGACTGGAGGCTAACACATGCAATGAACGGTTGCAGGAATTGGGCTTGGCTAGTCTAGTAAGGAGAAGGACCAGGGGAGACATGATAGCGGTCTTCCAATATTTGAGGGGCTGCCACAGGGAGGAAGGGGTCAAGCTATTTTCTAAATCACCCGAAGGCCAGACAAGGAATAATGGATGGAAACTGAAGAAGGAGTGATTTAACCTGGAAATAAGGAGAAACTTTCTGACAGTGAGAACAATCAACCAATGGAACAGCTTGCCCTCAGAAGTTGTGGGAGCGCCATCACTTGAGACTTTCAAGAAGAGATTGGACTGCCATTTGTCAGAAATGGTGTAGGGTCTCCTGCTTGGGTGGGGGGTTGGACTAGATGGCCTACAAGGTCCCTTCCAACTCTGATTATCTGTTATCTGTTATCTGGACCCTTTGAAATTAAGCTCATACACCAACCAACTGTTGTTGCTATGGCTTGGTCTAGAATTACATTTGTGTTTTTGAATGCAGTATATTCTATTCAAAATTTACTGTTGCTGTTCTGTTCATACAGGAGAGTTAGGAAAGAGATTCATTTTCAAACATTTGCTTTATCCACTAATCTTATTTCCAAGAACACCAGAACCAGTTTTAAATCCAAAAGCTGACTGGATGAAAATATTTTTTATAAACTGAAATGTATTGAAGAATTGAAAAAAATGAGAGAGAGACAGAAAGATAGAAACATAGAGAGAAGGGAATAATAGAACAGATATCTCAAATTAATGTCCTGCATATCTTCATTCAATATTTCCATGGGCATCTACTGTATTTCTTCAGAATGTTATCTCCTATGAAGGAATGTCTCCAAGAATTCACATTTGCCAACCTTTAGAACTAAAGTAGTAATTAGGCTTTAGCAAACTCTATAATCAATCTACCAGAAGATTTCTCAGTGACCAAAGAAAACTTAAAGCTTGGATATTTTAATTTTTTCAGGACATTAAATACATTTGTGAATTGTATTTGCAAATTCGAGTACAATTGCATTTAATGAAGTTTGGTGAAGTGGGAAAGCAATTTTGGCAAGGTGAATCTCCGTTTATATTTTCATTGAATGGTTTGATATCTAGCATTATTATTATTATTATCAAATTTTCCCCTGCTTGCAGTAACTAAGTCATATGTTCATTCACCTCAGTGTACCTTTTTCAAGATGGTAGGAAAATTTAAAAGTGACATCTACTTCAACTATTTTTTCAATTGATTTAATGATAGAAAATATGTCTTTCCAGAGAATCACTTGTCTTCTGTGACATCTTAGAAATTAAAGGCAAAAGTTGTGGACTCATTAAGTGGAAATTGTTTTTTTAATCACCAACAATCAGTAAATGCTTCTTATAATAAGAGAAAAATACTCAATATTGAGGTATAAATTAATATTCTATGAAGTAAATTTTCCCTATCAAATATTACATTATGAAAATATTTTATATCTTTGAACTTACGTTGCATTCCTTCTTCATCCTCTTGGTTGGTTCTTTTTCTTTCCTTAAATCATCTCATAAGGGATTGTATCAGACTAGAGAAAATGTGCCAATGAGATTATCTATTTTTTAAAATTATTATTTACATTGCTTGTCAGTTTCCCCACTCACAAGACTTTGAATGAAGCATAAGACCAAAATAAATAATTTAATAAATAAAATAAAATAAAATCAGCAAATTAAAGCAAACAAAATGTGTCATATTTCCAGAAATCCAGTTAATTTTTTCTCTTTCTTTGACATAAAGTTTTAGTGTGGGCCATGCAAATAATTGAATATTTATACAAGTACTGAAAGCAAATGTCCTCAATGTCTTTGGGGGAAGAAGGCTTTTACTCTACAGTATTGAAAAGTATATTTAAAGAAGCTGGGAGGAACTTTTTTGCTAGATCCCTTCTGGCTTCCAGTACTTATGCCCACCCATATACAGAAAAATGTGGGGACCCTCAAATACAATACAGGAAAGGGAATATGTGAAAATCTTCCTCTCTGTTTATAGCTTGAGTATTTTTTTACACTGAATTTAAGATATAGTGTACAGTGTTTGAGCTACAGGTTAAATGTGGAATTATAAAATATCCCCTGAAGAAAACTGTGTCCAATTACCGCTATAGTCCAAGAAAAATGTATAAATGTATCTACAAGAGTTGAGCTCAATTTAATCTCAATCTTTTATATTCCTTTAGAATGAATTGGTTGGTCTCTAATTTTTCCCACTAATATTAATATCCCCACCTTCCAAGAAGACAATGTATTATGAACCTTATAACTTTATGTAATTGTTTATATTCACACTTAATCATACTTGAAGTGAGTAATTGCAGAAGTTTTACTCTTCATAGATATAAGTCTGGATATAGTTTAATTAATGCTAAGTTTGTTATGTGAGAAAAAAACTCCCATTTCAGCCTTTTCAAGTGAAAATACAGCAGCGCTTCTACAAGTGATAGCAACTTCTCAGCACCACTTCCAGATTTTTGCAGTTTGATGCAGTGATTAAGGCATCAGGCTAGAAACAACTGTGAGTTTTAGTCTTGTGTTAGGCACAAAGCTGGGTGGTGATGCAGGAGTAGTCACTCTCTCTCAACCTGAGGAAACCACTTCCAAAAAAACTTTGACTACAGGGACTAATCTGGACAGGTGCAAGGAATCAACACAATGTTTGTGAGTGCATATGCGAGTATGTGTTTAGTATGTATACAAACCCCTTATACACATGTATACACAGCAAAACAATACCAATACCAAACGTGTGTGTGTGTGTGTGTGTGTGTGTGTGTGAATGTATCTGCATTATAATAGCTTTAACCCACATATTATACACACATACACACACACACACAGATAATCTGCATTACCTATTTTTTTTAAAAAAAAGAAAAAAAAAATCCTTTTTAGCATATTTGTTTTCATTTTCTAAGAGAAACACACACAAAGACACACACATACAAACTTAATCTGTTCCGGATATTAAATATTTGCTTTTCTTCTGCATTTGGCAGCTCTGAAGGATTCAAGAAAGATAAAATTAATACAGAAAATGCATGCTATTTCTTCTTAAGATGTTAATATTAAATCATTATCCAAAAATCCTACTACTGTGCATTTTAGCATAATTTTAGAACTGATACTAAAACTAACAAAGTTACTACTGAAAGACAATAGCCAGACTTTGCAGTCTTTAAATTGCTTGACCATATTTTTTTTTAAAAAAAGTTTAAAAGTCTATCTGTTGGAAACTGGCCAACATAGTCAATTAGGTTAAAAGCAGCCATATATTCTGAGGAACCATAATGCAGTGCCCTTGAAACAAGTCTCAGAAACCTATTTTAGAACCTCAACACAAATTGACTTAATATTTAGAATATGAATCTGTCAGTTTACTTGTCTATCTATCTAATCTTCAATGTGTTCTAAACATTATTTAACAGGACTCATATCTCAGATGAAAGTGCAGTCAAATAGTAGTTCCAAATAATCTCTACTGAGCTAGTGATAAAATATTATATGAGGAGCTCCATTATATTCTATGCCGGACAATATTCTTTAGTATCTGCAACTTTGGAAATTGACATTAAGTCAAATAGCCATAAAAATGCATAACTTCTGCCTTATTTAAGACCAATTGCATTGAAAATAAAAATAAACATGTCATAAAATATGATTAGGTATCAGTTATTGAGTAATGTTTCACAGATGTCTACGCTTAATCCTCTGGATGGGAAATCCTGAGAGAGTGAATCACTCAATACTGTTGTCTAAAACAATGTTATTTTATTCTTGGTGACCATTTCAATATAGTTAACAGACAGACAAACAGAAACTTTATTTTTGATCATTGACAAATAAAAATACACTTAACTGAATGAACAATGCAAGTAAACCGAAGATTAATATGTTGGGTCAAAGGTTTAGGAGGGTTGTCTTGAATTTGTTTAATTGGCTACTTGCCTATGGGTATTGACTGGATTTGTATTTTTTTCATGATGATAAATAATAAAATTCACTAAATACTCTAACCCTTTAAATTAGTCCTCTTTTCAGAATATTGCTCTGGATGAGATCAGTATAATTATTAAACATGGAAAGGGGAAAGGCAATTTGTGTCATATCCACTGTCTCTTATTCCAATTTTCTGACACAGTTTTGAAGAACATATTCTTCCATTATTGGTATTTAGGAAGAAAGCAAATATGTACATCTGCACTCAGCCCTAGTATTAGACAGATTGAACTGGCTTTCCTAGGTAGTAGATTTTGAGATGAGGCACAAAATGAGTTCATAGAATTATGTAGAAGTGGGAGGAGCTATTTAGGTTATTGATTCCAAATCATAGTGCAATACTGAGTGGCACCCCTGACAGGTGGCTTTCTAACCTCTCCTTGAACATATTCAATAAAATGTACCCCACCAATTTTCTAGCTGATTAGTTCTACTGTCAAACTACTCTTGTTGGTAGGGAAGTTTTTCTAACATTTTCAAAAACCATACAATTATGGTCATCAAACTGGTACATTACAGAACAGAGAAGTCCAAGATTCATTTCTGGATGATGTACCTTTCAGCATTTTTTATTGATGATATGGTTAAAGAGGAAACAGCAATATTTATAAAATTAGATTAAGACATGCCCTACAAAGCACACATAAAATTTAAAGATATCTTAGGTTAGAAAAACGGGTTGAAAACAGAATACATCTTAAGGAAGATGCAATCTTCTCTGCACTGATAGAGAAATTTCCAAATTACAGGAAATAATAGATTCCACTCAAATATGATGTCTTTATGGTAGATTCATGCAAACTGAATCAAAGAAAGAAGTAAGGACAATAATGGAATTAGAAACAGCACATTTTTGAAAAGAGATTGAAAATGCTGGATATATTTGGAATAGCGGGTTCAATTTAAGGCCAGAATGGTTCCTTTGAACCATATGAGTCTAAGAGTTCTTTTTTTAAAAAAAAAAAATGTCAGCCTCTTAAGTAGACCAGGCAGGTAACACAGCAAGATGGGCTAATACTACTCTATTGTAAGGCTATATTGATTTCAGAAGTCTGAAAGTACAAATCATCCCACCATCTCTTTTTACTATCTGATAAGCTACTGCAACCCAGACTGTTTTGTTTCTACTCACAGTCCTGAAATCAGCTGGATAGTCATTCACCTTTTGGAAAGTCATCATGAAACACAGAGGCCTTTATAAAAATGGAAAAAGCTGAAAAGCTAATGAGAGTCTGGAATTTAGGAATTGTTTGAAACTGCAAAAATCCCCAGGATCACCATATGTCAGCAAAAAGTTAAAGTTTGCTATCATTTAGCACTCATCTGGATTTTGGCAGCACAGGTTTGGTAGCACTTTAGAGAAAAGCTGAGCAAATCAAAAGTTTCATTTGATTAAAACCTATAGATTTGCTGATGTGCCACAACAGCAGAGATAACCTTTTACCACAGTTTCTTTCTAAAGTGCATTGCTGACTTAGAATGCAGGGAACAAGCAGAAAATCTAATTAATAATCACAGGCTTTCCCCCACCTCTCAGCATCTGAAATGGCATGTTTCTTCTGTGTTACTTTGTTAATCACACAGCACACAACAATGGTTCATTTAGCAATGTCAAAACTAATCTTAGTTCTCTACTATTTACTTCTCTTTGTATAAATTTTAATGTGTTTTAATTTCACCCCACTGATTGGTAAACCAACCACTCAAGAGGGTTTTGTTTTGCCTGTAATGTATTTCAGTCATTTCTAATAAACCTGGACTTTAAGATGATTTATTATTAGCTGTATAAGCTATGAAAATACACTTCTGCATCCACCAGACTGGGCATTTCACGCATTGTGTTAATAAGAATTGATATTAGAAATGCTGGTGAATACACAGGATTCTTTTTAATGCTTTTTTTTTTAATAAACTAAGTTTAATAACTTAGTTGCTGGCTCACTATTTCAAAATGAATATCCAATTTAAAATGAAGTATCTCTTCCAGAGAACCATGCATACTTCATAAAACACTGAAATGTCCCAACATGTACCGTGTGTGTGTGTGTGTGTGTGTGTGTGGTGTGTGTGTGTGTGTATTCTGGCACAACAGTAGGCTAGCCCCAAATTTAAAACTGAAATGGCTGTGAAAGTTTGACTCACAGACGAACACAGTACAGAAGTCTGATGATGGCACATGAGATTCTGCTGAAACGTTGCTACAACTTTAAAAGCACAACTATAATGACGTGGGAAAATACCCGAACAAAGCTGAATGCCATACATGTAAGTACCCGCGAAAACTTAAGAATATATATATAATAATTATTATTATAATTATATATAATATATATATAATTACATGCATGGTTTTCAGCTTTGTTCGGGTATTTTCCCATGTCATTGTAGTTGTGCTTTTAAAGTTGTAGCAACGTTTCGGCAGAATCTCATATGTATGTATGTATGTATGTATGTATGTATGTATGTATGTATGTATTTATACATTTTTCTACAATGAACTGCATTCAAAAACACTGATCTTAATTTGGAAATTTAAAAGCAACCTTAAAGTGAGACCAAAAAAAAAAAAAAACCCTAGAAGATTGTCACATGAAAAAGATTAAAAAAAACAACTAGAAGACAGATTTCAGCACAGCTTTCCTTGCATAGAAATTAGTACTGCTGAATTGGGCTGCCATATAAAAGTAATATATTTTATGTCTTCATTTCATTTGTTTTAATAACCTAGAGCTAAGACTGAAAGGACATTATTCCATTTTTCCCCATCTTATGAGCTTGTCTGTAGTGGTAGTAAGGCTATGCAATAGAAGCAAAGGCACAAAGCTTTCGGAAGGAGCAGAACATTTGTTTCCATAGCAACTGTTAAAAGTTTTATAGTTAGAGTAGAATCTCTAACTGGAAGATATGAGAATTTATTTATTTATTTAATATATTTATATGGCTGCCCATCTATCAAAGGACAGTATACAAAAACAAGAGCAAAACCGAATTTACAATTCATTAAAGAAAAACCAAATCAAGTGTCCCCCCAAAAATATGTGGCAACATGTCAAAAACATATCAGATGTATCCACATCTATGCCAGATCTCCATTAACAAGTCCAGCAATGTCAGGATTATGTATGTTAGGGGAGAAACCATTCCATAAGACAAACACTATCAGAAGGAAATGTATATGGAGATTATCAGTCACCCAGGTTATTGTTGTCCCAAAGGTGCTTTTTGTTGAGGTAATTCCCCGTTAGGAGAATGAGCGCATACAGGGAGACGTATTTGAGAGGAGTGTTTGAATAATACACATATGGCACACAGATACACTGTACATTAAATGTAGGTTTTTACTTCCAGAAAAGTTTAAGCAAAGTCCAAAATAAGCAATCCAAAGTCATTCACAGGTAAAATCAGTCAGTTTTCATTCCAGGGATAATCCAAATATCAAAGTCCAGTTTCAAAAAACAGTTCAGTAACAGACTTACATTAAATCCAGTAATATCAGTCAATTAGAAGAAATGGAGCAACGGCAATACTTTCCAACAGAAGGAAACAGAGATACACTCACACTCTCTTCTGAGACTAAGACTGAAACAAACCAGGTTTCTGGCTCCATCTTATGGCCGTTTGAGAAACCACACCTAATTACAGTTTTGCATTTTCTTAAAGATATAGTACTAAAATGTTTATCCTGGTTTATATATTTCTAACCCAAATACCTGTTAGGTGACTTATATTCCTAACATTCTCCCCTTTTGGGTAAGATAATATATACAACCTTACATTCTAAGTCCATAATCTTCACAGCATGCCTTATGCTTTATAGAGCCTTGGGCCTTTGTAAAATGATCTGCTATATTGTTTTCTGACATACAGTATTCTAGCTTAATCATTTTACTTTGCACACATTGTCTCACATTTAAATATCTTAAATCTGTGTGTTTCATTCTTGTTTTAACAGCAATATTTGAAGCCATCTGTATTGCTGATTGGTTATCTTCGTAAATAACAATAGGATCTGTTACATCAATTCCCATATCAATTAATAATTGCTTATACAAAACTAAATTTGTACATAATAAAGACAAACATGAGAATTCAGCCTCCATTGTTGACAAACTTAGATGTTTCTGTCTAATAGATCTCCATCCAATAAATGCTTTTCCCAATAATACAGCAGTACCCGATGTAGATTTTCGTGTACTTATGTCTGTAGCAAAACTTGCATCAGCATATGCAGTCAAATTCAGTTCATCTTTTGGCACCAGATACAATGCATAATGTATTGTTTGTTTCAGATATCTTAACACACGTTTAGCAGCTTTCCAGTGCCTTTCAGTTGGCTCAGCGTTAAATCTCACTAATTGATTAACACTGTATGCGATATCTGGCCTTGACCAATTACTGAGATAAGATAAACTACCAATCAAAGACTGATAAATGCTCTTATCAAAAACAGGACTTTGAACATCACTATGGCTAAACTCCTGGCTCATCGGTGTTTTAGCCAGCTTACAAAGTTCCATTTTAAAACTTTTTAGTAATTGGTTAATTTTATCTGCTTGTGAGATCTTGTATCCTCCTCTAGCTCTATCTATCTTTAAACCAAGATATTGTTTGATTTCTCCTAATTGTTTTATCTTAAATTTCTTTTCCAATAGTGAAATTATCTCAGTAGCTTCTTGTTCAGTTTTGGTGATTAATGCTATGTCATCAGTAAATAATAACAATAATGAAATTACACTATTACTTTCTCTTTTAAACAAACATGGATCAGCCATGCCAGCTACAAAACCTATTTTAGTCAATTCTTTAACTATAGATTGGTTCCATTCATATCCTGATTGCTTCAAACCATAAAGACTCTTTTTCAATTTCCAGCAATCAGTTGTTTTATCAGTATTATCATTTTTGAGACCTAAAGGTTTCTTTAAATATATAGTGTGCTGCAACGGTGCATGCAGATAAGCTGTCTCTACATCCAAATGTCTACATCCACTTTTCCTCCTGATGTGGGATTCATATCAGGAGGAGACGAGATGGCCTATAGGTCACAGGTTCTCAGACTGGTCTTGTGGTTCAAGAGTCATAACCTCACCCTGAACATCAAAAAGACCAAAGAATTGATCATAGACTTCAGAAGATGCAAAGCAGAGCCTCTCCCACTATATATCAATGGAGATTGTGTAGAAAGAGTTCATAGTTTTAAATTTCTAGGAACTCATATTTCTGACAACCTTACTTGGTTGGTCCACACTATGGCCACTGCAAAGAAGGCCCAACAGCACCTGCACTTTCTGAGGCTGCTGAAAAAGGGTGGTCTGGGTGAGAAGTTCTGGTTACTTTTTACCATTCTACCATCAAGAGCATTTTGGCATACTGTGTAACGGTGTGGTATATGCTGGATGCTCTGTAGTGGATATGAAGATGCTCCAGAAAGTTATAAACACAGCACAAAAAAATCATCGGTTGCTCTCTTTCTTCTTTGGAAGAGATTGCAAAGACCAGACTCCTCTCTAGAGTACTAAAAATTTTCACAGACCGTTCTCATCCTGAACATTCAAATTTTGAACTGTTACCATCAGGGAGACATTATAGGTTTCTTAAAATGAGGACTAATAGACTGAGAAACAGTTTCTTTTCCAAGGCAATAATTGTCTTGAATCAAACAGTGTATTTGTGATTTAGTTCTATGTGTATAGTGGCATTTTTAAACTATTTAACTTACTAAATATTTTAGATAGGTTTTAGATTAGGTTTTTTTTTATCATCGTCATCATCATCGTTGTTGTTGTTGTTGTTGTTGTTGTTATTATTATTATTATTATTATTATTATTATTATTATTATTATTATTATTATTATTATTATTATTATACACAAAAATGACAGTATACACAGCAGACGAGATAACCATGCTGGGTTTCGTATCACAAATCACTAGTCGAACACTTCCCAAGTGTTTAGGACTGCGTGATGTATCGGCAGATTATGAGAGCAGATCCCAGTAAGGTGGCCTTCTGCAGCTGACCAATAGTGATCTTGTCAGTGCCAATTGTTTTTAAGTGCTTGCCTAGGTCTTTAGGCACAGCACCCAGTGTGCCGAGTACCACTGGAACCACCTGCACTGGTTTATGCCAGAGTCTCTGCAGTTCGATTCTCAAGTCTTGATATCTGGTGACTTTTTCAAGTTGTTTCTCATCGATTCTGCTGTCACCAGGTATGACAATCTCGACAATCCACACTTTTTTCATCTCCACAATCGTGATATCCGGGATATAGTGTTCCAAAACTTTATCAGTCTGTATTCAGAAGTCCCACAGTAGTTTTGCATGCTCATTTTCGACCACTTTTTCAGGCTTATGATCCCACCAGTTCTTTGCTACAGACAGATGGTAGTTGTGACACAAGTTCCAGTGGACCATCTGAGCGACTGTGTTGTGATATTGTTTGTAGTCAGTCTGAGCTATTGTCTTGCAAGAGCACAGTATTTGATCAATGATTTCATCCGCTTCTTTGCAGAGTCTGCATTTGGGGTCAACAGCAGATTTTTCTATGTTGGCTTTGATTACATTCGTTCTGATGGCTTGTTCTTGGGCTACAAGAATCAGGCCTTCTATTTCTTTCTTTAGTGTTCCGTTGGTCAGTCATAACCAGGTCTTTTTCTTATCTATTTTTCCTTGGATCTTTTCAAGGAACTGTCCATGCAGTGCTTTGTTACACCAGCTGTCAGACCAAGTTTGCATTGCTGTTTTCCTATATTGATTCTTGGTTTGCTGCACTTTGAGCAGCTTCCTGTTGTTGACCTCCATCAAAGCTGGTTCAACACTGTCTTTCACATCATCTGCCAGAGCATGCTTCTTTTCTTCGACTGTCTGCTTCACTTGCAAAAGTCCTCTGCCATCTGCTTTTCTGGGCAAATATAGCCTGCTGATGTCACTACGCGGGTGCAGATTATTATTATTATTATTATTATTATTATTATTATTATTATTATTATTATTATTATTATTATTATTATTATTCTACACAAAAATGATAGTATACACAGCAGGCGAGATAACCATGCTGGGTTTCGTATCACAAATCACTAGTCGAACATTTCCCAAGTGTTTAGGACCATGTTGTTGTTGTTGTTGTTGTTATTATTATTATTATTATTATTATTATTATTATTATTATTATTATTATTATTATTTGTTTGTTGTTTAGTACTCTGTAGTGTGATTGTGATGTGGTGTTTGGGGCACTGTGCTGGAGTAGCTTTCAAATTTCATTGTATTCGTGGAATGCAATGACAATAAAGATATTCTTCTTCTTCAAGAGGGAACTGGACTTTCTGGTTTTTATTTGAAGGTGTTTCACTTCTCATCCAAGATTGATCTGTAGAAGCTTCTTAGATGAAAAATGAAATATCTTCAAAGAAAAACCCGAAAATCCAGTTGCCTCTTGAAAAAGTACCTTTGGTCATATTAGAGCACATGGTCGTATTAAAGTAACTCTAGAGCAGGATTGTCTAGAAACTGGATTTCTTTGAGGGCTGGATCAGCATTGTAGTTCTCCTCTGTAGGCCGGTGGCAGGGGGGAGCAGGTTTGGGAGGGACGATGCCTCCTACAGCACCCTGCCTGCCAAAACAGGGTGCTGGGGTCCATGCACGATCCACTTGCACCCCATTTTTACCCTTCATGGCCTCCAGCACAGCCTGTTTTTGTCTGGACCTGGCCCATTGGGTGCTTAAATCCAGCATGCAGGGTTGGCCTGGAAATATCAAAGTACTGGCCCACAGGGCTTCTGCTGGCCGAAAATGGTTACTCGCAGGTCCCACATGGCCCATTTTCAGCCTCCAAGGCCTCTTGCAGCACTCTGCAGGCCAAAAATGGGCTGCACAGGGGCCTAACAAGGCCAAAAACACCCCCGTATGCCCCATTTTGGCTGGCAGGGTGCTGCAGGAGACATCCATCCTTTCTTTCCACCCCCCCACCCCCCCACCAGCCCATGGAGGAGAACTACAATGCTGATCTGGCCCTCAAAGCAATCCAGTTTGGCACTCCTGGTCTAGAGATAATGCTTCTCTGATGGGGCCTAGAGCATAACTGTCATGCCCCAGCATAAAACTATTATAGTCCTATCTAGCGGCATAGAGACAAATATGCCCTCACATATAGTCTTTATATACTGTTGTTGCCCTCTAGCCTCATCTAGTGGGCAGAGAGACAAATACCAATTGTATTGTTTGAAGCTGACCCCACCTCGTTCCCATCAACCCACACTCTCAATACAAGTGCATGCTGGGAAGCCACTTCATTTCCTTTAGTATTTGTAGAAGGCAGAAGCACAAAGAAGAATCCATCTTAATCTGTGGCACATGGTCATCCAAGGACAAGCCCACATCCCACAAACAGAGCATCACTTGTGATATTAAATTACTTGTATTTATTAATTGTTATGTTCAGCAGTAACTCAATACTGCCTATCTTGTATTTGGTTCTCATTATATGTATTCCTATTTTCTCCAGTTTCACCATATTCTGTTCTTTCAATAAAGCATTCAGATCTATGCACACAGTCTGTTTTATTGGAGGATTGGTGGGTTCAACTACATGTTGAGCTGCACACAGACTAACATGTAGTGAGGACAGAACAATAATTATGCTGCCTGATGTGATGGAACAGTTGGAAACCATGAAGAAGAGGCGGTCTTGCAAGTAATATTGTCCTATGACATGTGATTAACAACCAGCATCTTAAACCCTACTGAGTGACAACATAGTTCATTTAGCCATGTGTCTCTGTGGATCCCCCCCCCCCCAAATTCATTAGGATCTAGGGTACACTAATGAAGAGTGGGGAGATAGACAAAGAAAATTCCAAGCTAGCAGGGAGTTTCAGTCCAGGAAAGGGGACTAATCACATCATTCCTCAACTTCAGGCCACATTGTCACTGCTCTGAGACAAAAACTAGATGTATTGTGTGATTTGACCTTTCAATAACTTGGATCAGGTTTCCTCACTTATATCATGTATTGAAGAAAGTTTCATGCAAACACGACATAATTTTGCTGAAGAGTGGATCCAATGAATGCAAACAAATCTATTCTGGATCACATGTGAGGAATTTTATATAATCCAAGCCTTTTAAAGAAAAAATGTATAACATAGCCTATCTATCCATCTAACTACCTATTTATATAATATTCCACAGAGGTTTAATAATATTAATCTTTTTATTTGTGTGTGATTTACTCAACTATAAAAAAATGCACCAATTCCTTAACCTGAGGCATATCACAATGAATTATTTGGGGGGGAAAAGTGCAATGTTGATGATATAGGTAACTTCTTAGTTGAGTTAAGTTTTCGTTTTTCACTATAGTGCTTTCCACACAGCTGACAATTCATATAATTTATGCTCCCTTCTGCTAAATGAAAATAAACTGCCATCTTTGATGCCTCAGTTTTATATTTTGTAAGATATTCTATAATGTTGTTTCAGCTACAATTTTCACATTTTCAATCACAAATTGACTTCCGTGGACTTAAGTGGTTAGTAGAGGGGGTGTGCATAAGTGCACTAACATGCCTATCATCCCTTTCATTGTATTTTTCTTCTTTTACTCTTATTCTCATTTTTGCTTGACAAATTCAAATAAATAAATAATTTTATCTGAGAGTCAGTTTAATGTAATGTTAAAGAATCAAGCTAGAAAGCAGGCAACTGTGAATTCTAGTTCTTTAGGTACAAAACCAATTTGGTGACCTTGAGTTAGTCATTCTCTTTTGTTTTAAATAATAATTTTATTAAGCATTAAAATTATGAAGATAAAAACTAATTTAAAAAGTAAGAGAATAAAGAGAAAAATAGTGCAGAAAAAAACAAAGTAAAAGAATAAAACATATATAAAGAAAATACTTCTCCCTTCATAACAAGTGTAAACAATTTATTTTATTTTATTTATTTTAAAACCTATCATTTTCTCTTAAAATACAATAAATGAAGTCTTCTTCCCATATCTCATCTCTTATCTACAAACAGATTTTAAAGGTTCCTTGTTCAGTTCCAGTCAGGAAAGTCTATTAAGGGTTCACAGAGATAACAACATATCTATTTTATCCTTGATCAAATAAACTTTTATATTGCTTTATTTTTTAAAAAGCAAACATGATATTTAATCTCCTCAAATAACTATTTCTTTTCATTTTTTTGTCCTTTCTCATAAAATTCTTCAAGATTTTAACACGTCTCCCTTGTAAATCCAATATGGGAAACTTATCCAGGTCATTCTTTTAATTTTTTTATTTGAATATCCCTTTTAATTATTAAGACATCCAAGTGTTTTATTTTTATATCCTTCATAGCATCTTTCACCATATCATTCTTGGAGTTTGTCATTTTTAAAACCACTTTCAAATCACGTCTCAATCTTGTTGGATAAAATTTGTTCCTCTTTCATATTATCTTTTAAGCACAGTCTGTCAATAATGGAAGACATTTTTAAAATTAACTTCTGGGGCCATTGTTCAAAAATATTCTCTGAAGTTAAAGAATTTTTCTCAATTCTTTATTAGTAAGTCTAATTTGAGTGTTCTCCTCCTGTAATTTTAATCTTAGTTCTTTCTGGTTCCCTCTAGTGTTCAATCTACAGGTCCTTCCTAGCATGTTTTTTAAGAATTCAAAACAACAGTATTTTCCAAGGGGAAGGATTCTACAATTATAATTAATTTCAAAACTATCTAGACAACTTTCCAGAATCAACATTCTAATCACCCATTTATTTATTTCCCAAAATGATTAATGTTTAAGCTCTCATACTTGTATTATAAAATGTGTGTGTGTGTGTGTGTGTGTGCTAAGGGTTATGGATTGAAAGAGATTGGTGCTCTAAAAAAACTTGTTGATTCAAAAGTTCCTAAAAGCAATTAATAAGTAATTTCTGAAAATGATTAGAAAATAAATTATGCAAATTTTGTGTGCAAATTGCCTCTGATCAACATTTGGGCAAATATGGGTTTCGGTTTGTCGGCCGCGAGCGGTAGGGATTCGCGAAGCTGCGCGATCCCTGCCGCGCTAGCCGTTTTGGGGCTCCGACCCGGACGGGTGCGGAGCAAGGCTGCCCTGCAGGGGTAGCTGAAGGTAAGGGGATCCGGAGGAAGGGTCTGGGGTGTTGCAGACCCTCCTGGCCGGCAGAACCCCCTTTACCAGGACGGTGCAGCGGCGGTCCACAATGGCACGCCACAAAGAAGTCGACAACCGGGCAAGTATGCGCAGGAGGAAGAAGAGAAAGTTATTGAAAGTGAAAGTTCTTCTTGGTCGACCCAGGCTTCGAGATTTATCTAATTTAATTCCTGGAAAAGATGTTTTTTTGATGATTTTTTCCACAAGAGAAAAAAAAAGCGGCTATTTTGAGGTGCTGAAAGGAAAGTTTACTCTCCCTCCCGACGGAATTAAGCCGGAAGGGAGAGGATAAAGAAAATATATAAACTTGGATCTTGTTGGAGGAGATGCCTTGAAGATTTGAGGACAGAAATATAATTTTAATAAGGCTTTAAAATATAGATTTGGACTTTTTTTTTTTTTTTTGTTTGATACCACCCTGGAAGAGGAAGGGGGAATTTTGGCTTGCTTGGATTTATTGAGGATTGTGGATTTTGGGATTGTTTTGCCTTTCTCTCGGAATATTTGGTTGGTGTAAGAAGAAAGAGGAATAAAGAAAAAGAAAAAGATTTATTTATAATGGCTTTCCTTTTTGAAGACCTGAGGGATGAATATGAGCAAATAAAAGCAGCCTGCAAAGATGGCATGGAAAAAGCTTTTCTATTTCTAGAAATGGCGCTGGTCAATTACCAACAGACAATGGAACAGATGGAAACGGAAGAAGAACAACAAGGAAGAGACGAAGACGCCATCTTCATTGAATCCCAAAACTTATCTAAGGAAGAAGGAAGGAAGAGAGCAAGGAAAATGAAGGACTTAAGATCTAAAAAAACATTTGAGAAAGAGAAAAATATGATGCAAAGCAAATATAATGATAGCAAACAAGAGAAAAAGGGAACACAACAGAGAAGGGATCCCAGCAAGGCAGAGGTTAGAAGAAGAAGGGGGTAGGAAGATTTGGTGGGGGAAGAAAAAGAAAGGGGAAAGGCGGAGAAAAGCCTCAAAGCTTTAAAATTGGATGGGAGAAGAGGATTTTTTAGAGATAAAGGATGAAATATAAATTTTTGTAAGAAAGATTCTGCTAAGGTACAGAAGATGGTATTGTAACATTTATATTTGAAATAGTAAATTAGAATGGTTTAAGATTTAATAAGAAATTAAAATGTTGAAGTTTTTAATAATGATTGATTTTTAAAATGTAATAAAATATCGAAGGAAAGGAGGATACAATGTATTTAAACATTTTTGGTGGATAGAATGTACCAAGCAGAACCAAATTGGGTATTTGTTATGTTGAATGTTAATTTTACTAACTTAGGGGAGGATAGAAAGGCATCATACTCTGATTAGTGATTTCAGGAGAAATTCTTTTTACTATAAGAAGAGATAGAGGGATAATGAATGGGCAAAAGATACAAATTTAATGATTTATTAAGATGGATTAAATAAGATAGAATTGTGAAGAGTGATATGCGCTATTATTTTAGCCCATGCAAAGAGAGGTAACTGGGGCCAAGGTACTTTACTAAAAGATTTTTATGTTTGTTTGTGTTTGTTTGTGTTTTATGAGAATATTGGGGAAATTATTGTAGAAAGACAGGGAAAGATTTAATATGTAATGATTTGTTTGTTGTTGAAACTTTTAATAAAACTTGTTTTAAAAAAAAAAAAAAACATTTGGGCAAATATGGCAATCCTTCAGCTCCCAGAGCTCTAGACCCACCAGAGACCACTGTCAAACAGTCTCCTTGCAAGAAGTAACTGAATGGAGAACTTTTAGGCAACTCCAAATCCTCTCTTTATCAGAAGATTGAAACATCCAGTTCACTCACCATCTTTTCATTCCACCATAGTCATTGGCTTGGTCTAGTTTACTATTACTTTCTCAATCAATTCTAGGAAATCAGGCAATGGTAAATCACTTCTTATTTTATTTGTAGTCTTGTATTTTCCTATCTCATTTCAGGACTTAATGTCCTTCCAAAAAGAGAGGTGAGCAGGAGTCCTTTGTATCCTGGAAAAAGACTTGAGTAGGGGCAGAAATGGAAAAAGCTTGCTTCCTAGGTCCTGCCAAATGTCAATATTCAATAGGGGACCCAGAAAAAGCCCACCATGTTCCATACTAGCAGGCTTGTAGGCCTGTATTCCTATTGGTCCGGAAAAGCCGGGCCGTGATTGGACAAAACTAAGCATTCTGATTGGTTCTTATTCGGCTGCCGCGATTGGGTAAAACCAAGCACGGCAAACTCAAATGCATGTCATAGGCTGCCTAGCCACAGCCAGCTCTATAAAAGGAGCTGCCTCGGCTGGGAGTCTTGTCTCAGTATCTGGTTTCCTAATAAAGAGCTGTTGTCACTACCTCGAGTCTAGTCTCTCCTTGGGACCCACCGCCCAGACTTAACACTGGCGACGAGGGTGGGATACTGAGACAACAGAGCTGACTAGCATGTGGCAGATAGCGCATAGACGACCTGCAAGATGGCCAGCAGCGCCATGCCACCCGCACCATTCAATCCGGCCAGTGAGGACTGGGAGTCCTACATTGATCGTTTCCAAATGTTCTTGGAATCAAACAACCTGAAGGACGCCACCGGCAGCAAGAAGTGAGCGGTTTTTCTAACACACTGCGGACCTGCCATTTTTAAAATGGCCAAGGCACTCGCGAAGCCAACAGACGTCAAGACCATGGATTGGGATACCCTAGGTCCCATCCTCCGGAACCACTACGCCCCGGCGGTGCCGATTCTCATCCATCGGCATGACTTTTACCAGAGGGATCAGCGCGAGGGCGAAAGCATTGGAGAGTTCATAGCCGACCTGAGGGATCTAGGAGGCTTGTGCGGATTCGCCAATCTAGACGAGGCCATGTGTGACCGAGTCGTCCTCGGCCTGAAAGACCCAACTCTCCAAAGCAGACTGATGGCTAAAGGGGACATCTCCCTCGCCAATGCCGTAGCCGAAGCCACCGCAGCCGAGGCCACCCGTAAGTCAGCGGTGCGAATGTGGCGTTCAAACGGAAATGACCGCCAACCCACCAGCGAGACGGCAACCGCAGCAGACAAACACGCAGCATCCACCCACCACGGCGACATCGAATCCCCTTCCGACAGCGAAGAGGAAGAAATTCACAGACTTCAGTCAGAACGCGAGCGATGAGACCGGCGTGGTCGTAAGTCGAGTTACCAATGTGCCGGCTGTGGAGGAAATCACCCGTGTTCCGAATGCAAGCTCCTGGACGCTGTTTGCCGTTTTTGCGAAAAACGAGGGCATATTGCCAAAGTATGCCATAACAAATGAAATTCCAGCCCCCAACGACGGGGAAACAGCCCAAGAAGAAGAGATGGCACCCCCATCATAAACCGGGACCGCCATAATGACAGCCGATGGAACCGGGACAGCTGACCCAGGAAGTTCATCGAGGTACCCAGAAGAGAAGAAACGCACCAAACAGTCACCAGCGGCCACGCTTCATCAATAGATGCACGAAAGATCCGTGTAGAGGTCAACATCGAGAATCAGCCTTGCACCATGGAGGTAGACTCCGGTTCCTCCCTCTCTATGGTCTCCTGGAGGACCATCAAAAGACTAATTCCCAGCATCCGCCGCCAAGAGCTAAGCGACCAGAAGCTAATATTAAGAGACTATCAAGGTAATTGCATTCCGGTCGTTGGCACTGGACATTTTCAAGTTTCGTTCAGAAACCACAGCACCATCCTACCACTCACAATCATTGATAAAGACAGACCCAGCCTACTCGTTGGGGATCGAAATGGCAGGCATCAACCACACAGAAGACGAAAACTGGGAAGCAACACCCATCCAGGACTTCTAAGAAGTCTTCAGTGAACATCTAGGCAAGTACAAGGGGTCCCCTATCTCCTTTAATCTCAGCCCTGACATCGCTCCCATCCATCTCAAGCCGCGCCAAGTGCCTTTTGCACTCAAGCCTAAAATAGACGAACAATTAGACAAACTAATAGCACAAGGCGTGTTAGAACCCATCGATCATGCCCGTTGGGAGACCCCAATTGTCACCCCCACCAAACCTGATGGCTCCCTGAGAATTTGTGGTGACTACAAGGCCACCCTCAACCACGCATTGCAGCAGAGCGCCTACCCGGTGCCAGTAGTCCAACATCTCCTGCACTCACTAGGGGGTGGCAAGATCTTTGCAAAGCTCGACCTGGCTCAAGCTTATCAACAACTGACAGTCGATGCTGAAACCGCTGAAGCCCCCAAAAAAATGACACATAGAGGGGCGTTCAAATGTAACCGGCTCCAGTTTGGGGTCAGCGTCGCACCAGACATTTTTCAAAGTCTAATGGAG
The DNA here is from genome assembly GCF_049901735.1 of Notechis scutatus. NCBI lineage: Eukaryota > Metazoa > Chordata > Lepidosauria > Squamata > Elapidae > Notechis > Notechis scutatus. The sequence continues at coordinate 263,728,166 of NC_142009.1, read as the reverse complement.
AGATTGCTGCAGGGAATTAAAGGAGTCGTGCCCTATTTCGACGACGTTCTGGTAGCAGCCCCTACCAAAAAACAATTGGAAAAACAACTGAGGGCGGTCCTAGAGAAATTCAAAGATGCTGGCCTCAAGGTGAAAAAGGAAAAGTGCTAATTATGCACTGAAAGGGTTGAATTTCTTGGCTACCTCCTTGACAAACAAGGAATTCACCCCACAGATAAAAAATTGAAAGCCATCAAAAATGCCCCCAGACCAAAAAACAAAATGGACCTCCAAGCCTTCCTCGGACTCATTAATTTCTATAACATTTTTCTACCCCAGAAAGCGACTGTCGCAGAACTTCTGCATAGACTCCTTGATAAAAAGGCTTCCTGGATATGGGGACGGCGAGAAGAGCACGCGTTTCACCAGATAAAAAACCTTTTGATTTCAGACGCAGTCCTCATGCAATACAATGAAACGCTACCTCTGACTGTTACTTGCAATGCATCGCCTTTCGGGGTTGGCGCCATCCTGAGCCACGTTTTACCAAATGGAACGGAAGCCCCCGTTGCATTCTTTTCCAAAACATTGTCCAAGCCAGAGAGGAACTATAGCCAGCTGGACAAAGAAGCCCTCGCCATCGTTTCAGCAGTAAAGAGATTCCATGAATACATTTATGGTAGGACATTTTCCATTATTACAGACCATAAGCCCCTACTTGGCATATTGGTGGGTGACAAGCCCACTCCACACATCTTGTCACCTAGAATGACAAGATGGTCTGAATTTCTTGCCGCTTATAATTACAAATTGATACATCGCCCTGGCAAGACAATCTCGCACGCCGACGCCTTAAGCCGCTCCCCCTTGCCAGACTTGCAAGAGGACCCAGCACCCACATTACCAGTCTTGCAAATTGAAATGATCCCCATGCCACCAGTAACTATGCAAGACATCACCCACGAAACTAGGAAGGACAAACGCTTGGCGCGAGTTCTCAGCTGGGTGGAGAGGGGATGGCCAGAAACTGAGCCAAACGAACTTTTTAAACCGTTTAAAAACCGGCAAACTGAACTCTTTTCGCAAAGAGGTTGCGTGTTGTGGGGAGACCGGGTAGTAATACCAGAGACACTACAGAAAGAAGTTTTAGACTTGCTGCATGATGGGCACCCTGGTATTGTGCGCATGAAAGCCCTGGCCAGGAGCTACGCTTGGTGGCCAGGCATGGACAAGCAAATTGAAACCGGGGTCACCGCTTGTAACAGATGCCAAGAGACTCGCTCGGCTCCCCCTAAGGCCCCACCATTAGAATGGGAAACACCCAGAGGCCCTTGGTCGCGCATCCATATTGACTTTGCAGGGCCAACCAAGGGGCACACCTTCTTAATCACTGTTGACGCTTATTCAAATTGGCTCGAGGTGAGCACAATGAAGACAACCACCACGGAAGCTGTCATCAATAAATTAAATAGACTTTTCGCAATGCATGGTCTGCCAGATGTTATTGTTTCTGACACTGTATTTGCCAAAAACTTTACAGGGGACCCACTTTGGATCCCTGCAAAAATCACCCAAGTCACAGGCCCCCGCTCCTACCGGCTAGAGACCACCGATGGGAGGTCGTGGAAACGTCATATTGACCAGCTAAGATCCAGGCTGGCTGCTTTCCCCCTCATAGACTCTAACCAAGAAATCAGAGGGGGGGGACCTCAAGTTCAGAAAATGAACGAACATCTGTACAAATAGAACACCCCCCACAGACATTAAACAAAAACCAACAATACTTACCAGCCAGAAGGGAGTCGTGGCGGACAGGCACTTCGCCTGGAAGCAGCAGCTGGACAAGCTCCACCATCCCAGAGAGCCCAGGCGGGAGCAGCGGAGCAGGAGACTCAACCGACCCGGAATCACCAGGCGGGAGTCACAGCCAGAGGACCGGCTCACCCTTCCAGGCAGTTCCATCTTGCAGCTTGAGAGCGACGCAGAGCCCGTCCGAACCCGATGGTGAACAGAGACATTGTGAACTGCGCAAGTCTAGTAGGCAGGTACGAAGACCCGCCTACTTGCGTGATTACGTTACCCGCCCCTTGGACGGAACCAAGAGGGGAGGGGTGTTCCATACTAGCAGGCTTGTAGGCCTGCATTCCTATTGGTCTGGAAAAGCCGGGCCGTGATTGGACAAAACTAAGCGTTCTGATTGGTTCTTATTCGGCTGCCGTGATTGGGTAAAACCAAGCGCGGCAAGCTCAAATGCATGTCATAGGCTGCCTAGCCGCAGCCAGCTCTATAAAAGGAGCTGCCTCGGCTGGGAGTCTTGTCTCAGTATCTGGTTTCCTAATAAAGACCTGTTGTCACTACCTCGAGTCTAGTCTCTCCTTGGGACCCACCGCCCAGACTTAACAATATCCAATCTAGTAAGGCAAGTGGATGTCCTCAGTGAGATTCATTCTCTTAAGCAATCTTGCTCTGTGCTATACAGAGTTTTAAAGGTCCTAGTCAGCACTTTAAATTGCACCCAGGAAGAAATTGGAAGCCAGACCAGCTGCTCTGAAACAGTCTTTTGCCAACCTCGCAATGCTAATAACCCATAGCAAGAGCCCTGAGTCAAAACACTGCTCATCTTTAATAAACAGAAGAGTGCTGATCAATCAATCAAATCAATCAAACAAACAAATAAACAATCAACAAATCATGTCTGGTCCCTGAGCTACTGCAGATGCTGGAGCCATAAAAATCCCTCCACTCTCATTAAATTCAAATGCGAATGAAATAAGTTATTAGTCCACTCCTTGTTCATGCTTTCCTTTATATCTTGCACATGACACTTTGTTTGCAAATAATGGTTGCTGTAAAGGGGTGCAGGCTACAATAGGCCATTCTTCTTTAAGTTTATTTTAAGCAGCGAAGGTAAAATAATAGTATGTCAGAAATTTTTGCCACTAGGGGCTTTGGCTAATAGATAATGGTTGAAGTGAGAAAGACAGGAAGATGTTTTCTAAACAGAAAGGTAATAGGGATTTGTTTCTGTAGCTCTGGGATTTGGGGAAGGGAGGAGATAGAGAGAAGCAGTTATCTGTAGTTACAGATAGCCCACAAGCCCTGAATAACTGCAACACTGCAAAGTGGGGAAAACAGCTTTGTTTTGATTTCAAATAAACCGATGCAGAACCAGAATTAAATTGACTCTGCTTCTCAGCCAGCCAATGTTAGCTTAGAAAGACAACATCATGGAAGGTCATCCAGAGACACTTAGCCTGTAAACTAATTATCTTGGCTAAAGTGAGAGACTTAAAACTGAAGAAAAAAAAAACCTCTGGGATGTAAGTTTAAAATTTCACAATTATAATAGCTGTCATGCTTCATTGCTGGTAGCAGGAGTGGGATTCAAAAATTTTAACAACCGGTTCTGTGGGCATGGCTTGGTGGTCATGTGACTGGGTGGACATGGCTTGGTGGTTATTGGCTGGGTGTGGCCAATTCAATATCATTCACATCGAGGCACCCCATCTCCTCGCCTGGCCTCTCATGACTGTGGGGATGCTGCAACAATCATAAGTGTGAAAAATGGTCATAAGTCATTTTTTCAGTGCCATTGTAACTTTGAATGGTCACTCCACACAAGCAAAGTACCAGCAAAGGAGGGGGGGAAAACTCCAGAGATGTTCCTGAGACAGGAAGTCTAGTCCTTCCAAGAATGTAATGGGGTTAATGGAGAGGCAGTTTCTGTAAGCAACACCAGAATGTTTCTTTCCTGCCTTCCTTACAGGATTAGGCCAGTAATTTCTTCTAACAACTGGTTCTCCAAACTGCTTAGAATGTTAACAACCGGTTCTAGCAAATAGGTGCGAACTGGTAGAATCCCACCCCTGGCTGGTAGTATCTGCCAACAATCAGATTAGCTCATAGCAAGAAAGAAGGAATAGGGTGGATAGTGTAGTCTTTCCCACTAACCATGAAGGAAAGAAGATTTTATCATCTTTTCTGAGCTATGTAATAGCTTTGTGTTTTGACTGATTTGAAAGCTGTGTCCCAAAGAAACCCTGCAAAAAGTGAGACTGACAAATCATTCCAAACATCCCCGCCCACCCACCCACACACTTATGATATATATTAATGTAGTCTGTGCTGACACTAATCAGGAAAAAAAAATCTGTTTGGGGCAAACTACAATGAAAGGATGAGAAAGGCTTTATTATAGTTTATGTAGGATTGATTTATTGTTGTTATTGTTTTGTTTTAATATGGACACATTTTCAAGAAAAATTCTGAAATGTTCTGTTTAAAAAAAAAAACCTGTTCCATAGAACTGATTTGCAGAAACTATGGAATTTTAGTGTAAAATGCTAAGACTTTGCAGCTGTTCAGATTTCATTCCATAGGGTTATAAATGTAGCACCAGCCAGCAACATCACAAAACAGGTTTGTCTTTCATCATAATTGTGTAAAGTGATACAGTGATAAATATCTTCACTTAAGCAGTCATTGTTTTGTAAGAAAAACATTTCACAAATTGTTGTTTTTCAGTGTTTCATTCAAACAGAAAAATAGCCAGAAGACGTAGGAAGAAATTGTTTTTCACCCCCTTGAGATTTCCTGTCTTTATCGGAGCATCTTTACTTCTCTTCTCTACTATTCTCAGCTGTGATTTAATTAAAAATTGCACACTGGTTAATGTAACATATACATTATGCATGGTGTCATTGTCAAACCTTGGTGAAACATAGCTCTTACAGCTGAAATTTCTCTGACACAGAAATTGCTACATCAGTATACCTTCCTTGATGAAGACTACATGAAGTAGTGGTTAAAGAAGTTGGGTTAGGAGTAAGATGATTTAGTCTGCTTTTGGAAAGTAATTGGGTGATTTGGGTTCATTGTTCTCTCTTAGCCCAACCTACCTGCATGATAGTCATCATCTGTAGAAATTGGGAAAGAGTATGTTTGTTTGTTTGTTTGTTTGTTTGTTTGTATGTATGTATGTATGTATGTATGTATGTATGTATATTGTGGCCTATTGGCTGCCGATCCCTCTGGCAGCCAAATCAGATGAGAAGGCGGCATGGGAGTCAGGGCCAGCATTAAGGCAATCTGAGAGCACTGAGGGGGAAGAGGGAATGGAGCAATCAGATATAGAGAGAGATGCAGAGAGTCAACAGCCCCCCAGGTCTGGAGGTGACTGATGAGGAAAAGGTGAACAGCTAGATCCAGTGCCTGATGTGTGGATACAAAGAAGGCAGAGAAGAGGAGAGCAGTGGAAATGTATGGGCCAGTCCTTGGGACAGAAAAGCCACTGCTCCTAGCAAAGCCCCACCCTACCTCTGGGAATAAAAGGCAGGGGGCAGAGATGAATAGGTGTGGCAGACAACTATTCATCTCCCTGCCAGACAGTTGTTAGCCTACTGTGTGAGAGAAAAAGAGACTTTTTGTTGGGGCTGCTGACACTCCTAATAAAGGGAACAATTAGGTAACTATAGGGGTTTCTTGTGTTTGGAAGCCGGGTCAGAACAATATATCACTTTTAGTTCTTAAATGAAAGACGAAATAACTGAACCAAACAAAATGTTAAAAAGTTATGATAGTGTCAGATCTGTATATCGGCCATTCTTCAATGGAAGAAGAAGGAGGGGAGTTGGTACAAGTAGTCCTTTTTGATGTAACATGAATATATTAAATCCTATATTGATTCTGTATAACTTGCACATGATATACATCTGGAGGAGTGGAGCCAGATGTCCAGAAACTTGTCACCTCTTGAAGAGATAACAGGATGAGAAGGGACCATAAAAATTCCAGCCCTGGAAGAAACTCCTGGGAACTCTGCAAGATACGTTCCTAGAGAAGGAGAGGGGGGAATTAACTTGCTGGTTCTTTGTTTGACTAAATCCACATCTGAATGAGGGGAGGGGTTTTAACTTCCTTTATCTATAACTGTGTGACTGTATGCCTGGGGTATCTTAGATTCTGCTTTGCCTAGTGTTGAGATAAAACCCCTTTCAGTAAAGGATTCCTTTTGAAACGCCTAGTTTTCAGAAGTTCGTTCTTTTCGGTTGAAGGGAAAAAGTCCAATGCTCACAGATAATTATGTAGTTACTTACCAAGCACATCTAGATTATATTAAGTAACCAAAATATATTTACAATCCCCAAGGCATGTCACACCCTTAATGTTTGGAAATTGAAAGTTGAAAAATTGACACTCCCTAGAAATTCATTATCTATGATTTACCTGATGGAATCAATGGTTTGATTCCAGTCATACATGGATTGCCAGTCATCGCTGTTAGGGAATGAAGGAATAGTTAATAATTTTGTTCTCCAATAAATCAGACTCAAACAATTGGAGGATCTCTCAAATCATCAAAACAAGAATTGAAAGGACACATTTCCCTCAAATATCTAGCCACATTTAGCAAATTCTTTTGGATAAGTCCACCGAGAATCCTCTGATACAAAAAGAACATGTTAATGGTTATTTTCATCTATCTAATCTAAGAATTATTTAATGTACCTTAGAGAGGTTTCTTTTTTTGAACACACAGAATTGACTGTATTCCAATGTTGGATAAGATGTCACACATGTAAATTACCACTGATTCCCAGTTTCCTTCCATTTTCTATTATCAAATTGTTTATATTTGTTAAAGTGATTGTGTTAATTCCTGCAATCAGCTAGAAGTATATCAAGGCTGGCCCTATCATTAGGTGCAATGAAGCATTCCCTTTAGAAAAGTTGGAGTTTGGGGTGGCGGGGGCAGGGGGAATACTTGTTTCAACTTAAGACTTGAACAGTCTCTTTATTGTGCCTAATGGAAAATACTTGGCGCTGTTCTTCAGACTACATACAGATATGGTGCCAGGAATTTAGGCCTCTTCAGAAGGGCAGGTGCAGATACTTCTAGAATAGATTTTCATCCAGTGCCTAACAGTGTCCCTAGACTAAGGTAGTAAAAAAACCAGTTACAACCATTCCCACTTTGATAACTTCCCTGAAATCATTGAAGCTAATGCCAGCAAGCTCATGGCAGCATGGGAAAAGGTAACATATTTTGCTACAAGGTTTGCTTTCCAAATATGGGAAGTTATATATGGGTTTGCTCAGGCAATACACCCTGCTACTGAAGCCATCACATTTATTTTGAGGAATTGCCTGGAGCTAACATATTAGGATGGCAGCTCTTATGGGAACACAGGAAAGAAAAGATCAGTAGTAGAATGCCAGTTGGTCCTTTTAAGTCATCCCTGAAGATCATTGAACATATTTTGCTTTTCATTCCTTGGAGTGAATCAATCTGAATGTTAAAATACAGGGATTTTTGCCATTTTCTTCCTTAGAGGCTGATTTCACTACACCTGAAGCACTGGACAGAACACCTAAGCAATTAATTAAACCTGCCCACTTAAGCAACATGCAAAAAAATAAAATAAAATCCAATTTGCATGTTCAGTTCAATCAGGACCCAGTTAAGCAAATGAAAAAAAGCAAAGCTCCTTGGAAATTTTGTCAAATGATTTACCATCTTCATGCCAAGGTTCTTTTATTAGAGGTATTACATTGCATCCAAACATTTGGAACAATTGATTACTTTCCATTTATTTAGCTTATTATTCAATTTATTAAGGGTGAAAGAACAACAGCTAATGAAAATAAATGTCTGCAGAAGAGGGAGGAATAGACAACTCTTGGAATATTTAAGTTGTCTTTTGGCTCTTAAGTCACACCTCTCAAAATGTGTTCTATACCTTGCAATAAATCTTCATTTCTCCCCCAGTATTAATGGTGTTGCTTTTCATTGCTTTGCAACAAGATAGATCATTGTCTAATCTCATAGAGAAAACATATGAAAACAATGCAACCATCTTCAACGATAGAAACTAATCAAGGAGAGAAGCATTCTAGTACAAAGAAGAAATTTCCTGACAGAACAATTAATAAGTGAAACAACTTGCCTCTAGAAGTTGTGAATGCTCCAACACTGGAAATTTTTAAGAAGAGGTTGGACAGCCATTTGTTTGTACTGGGTTTTCAGAAGAAGAACTATTTTCAACAGTATAAGAATATTGATATGGGGTTTTATTTTGGGTAGGGGTATTTTGGGGTCTGTTTTTACATCCTGGTGACTACTTGGACTAGTCCCTGCAGTTTTAGTGGCAAGGTTTTTCAGAAGTGGTTTGCCCTTGCTTCTTTCCTAGGGCTGAGAGAAAGTGGCCTTGTGCCTTAGGTGGAACTAGAACTCACTAGAACCCTGATTTCTAGCCTGGTGCCTTAACCACTATACCAAACTGGCTCTCTTAAGAGTACTGTTGCTCTAAAAGAATATTACTCTCTAAGAATTAACCTGGTGTAAAACTTGTGCAAGGTTATGTGCAGGATTTTATTGCTGAAAACCTGCTTTCTGTCCTGTTTTTTTGTGTATTTACTCCAAATAAAATTAGTGTGTGTGTGTGTGTGTGTGTGTGTGTGTGTGTTTTAAAGTTTATAGTTCATCATTTGAAATGCATGTCAATGCATATTTAATATGTTTCAATTCACAAGAAGTCAGTTGCATTCAAAAATCTACCTCTCCACTCAATGCAACATAATATGGGTTGGGTTTCTTCCAAAGCTGACAGTCTGGCCATGGAGTACTCCAGTGGTCCTAATAACTTACAATAAATATATGGAATGAAAATACAACATCATCGTAGAAGTCATCTCTGCAACTAATACATGATTTAATGTTTTCTATTTCTTTTGTATCTTTAAAGAAGATGGAATACAAAAAAATTAATTTGCCAATCAAATATTAACTTGATAACTATGTAAGCTCTAGAGTCAATAAGCTTTGTCAATTTGTCATTTATATAGACTATGGTTATTGCTTACAAACTACATTTTTATATAAATGATCACTTAAGAATCATGTCGAATAGGGGTAATCATATAAGGTTGAAGCAGAGGTGGTATTCAGCAGGTTCTGACCAGTTCTGGAGAACCTGAGCAGAAATTTTGAGTAGTTCGGAGAACCGGCAAATACCACCTCTGACTGGAGATTTTACAGTATCCTTTCCCTGCCACACCCACCAAGCCAGGCCCACAGAACCAGTAGTAAAAAAATTTGAATCCCACTACTGGGTTGAAGGTATATGTATGTAAATGGCATACCATTTTACATAAACTGTTCCAGCATTCTCTGTTCTCTGTAGCAATTCTTTAATTGTTAAATGAACACAGCAGGATTTGGCATGCTTTGTCCCAATTTACAATTCAGGATAATGATCCCATATATCTTCCTTTTGGCAATGCCAGGACTCAGATTGATGCGTATGATGGATGGATGGATTTAAAAAAAAACATATTGGAAAGGATTTTTTTCTTTCAGTAGTGTATAATTGTTATTTTTCATTTTAAGTCAGCATGAAATTAGGAGAAAGAAAATTCAAGCTACATAAACCATGACCACATGTAAACCTATAGTACCTATATTTAATTTTTTTTTTTTTGTTTATTCAACAGGCTCTACACATTTGTAATTCAATATAACAAAATATTTTTAATACAAACAAAAACATTCCACCTACAAAAATAATATAGTTATAAAGCAAGGTACTACATGGTATTTGTCAATTCAGATAAAGAAAATGATAATCCATTAAGTATCCCCACCCCACCTTTCTTTTCTTGATGTGCTAGCAGGATGACTTTGAGAAGCGTAGGCAGAATATATCAAGGCGAAATGAATATTTGAATGCTATCAGGTCAACTATGTATGTATAGAGGAGGTGGGGGGACTCTTGTCTGTATTCCTTCAGATTTTATGAGCTGCATATTTTTGATAGTTTCATTTATATTTCATTACTGAGCAAACCAAATGAATCGACTGAGAAAGCAATCATCACAAAATGCGCCCACTGGAACCTCTAATGTTAAATGCTGGCTGCTTTTGTAAACATTGTCAATTACCCAGAAGGTATTCAAAACAGGTGCAATTGCCTTTTTTGAAATAAGAAAAAGGCCTCTGTGGATGTTGTCCCACATATCTCTTAGTGGAGGCAGAAGGGACATTTCATTTTTCTACAGATATTAAAAGGAAGTATGGGTACAGGTTCTTCTAACTGCAAATAATTGTGTTAACATAGCACTAAGCCAAAGTTTTCTCTTTCCTAAAATTTTCTTTCCCCATCATTTGAAAACATATTTTGTTTTTAGTTTCTGCCTTGAGGTGTTTTTTTTTTTAATGTTTACAATTATTATCAGGAACTCATCACGTTCCATGTACTACCCGACTTCATTTTTAAAACTATACAATGAAAAACTAGGAAGCCGGTATGATATAAAGGCAGGTGCTGGTTTCATCTATATAAATTAAAACTTTGAGAAGTTGCATCCATTGCTTTGTCTGGAAAGCTGACAGATGCTCAGCAACCCAGGGGGAAAAAAAGTAAGATTCTGAAATTAGAGAAACATAGAACTGGATCATCAAATCCAACCTCTTGCTGACCATATGAGGTGGGTAGACTATATGTGGGGTAGAGGATATTAATGGGAAGCAACCTAAGAAACTGATATTTTGATAAATTATTGTTTTCTTTAGGGGGCATAACCATCATCATAGCCTTTACTAGACAAACCCCTTTCTAGTTCACTCATTTTGTTAGAAGATATAGAATTTTCAAAATCTCAAAAAATGCAATGCTTTGCCAACTCTGAGTTTATTACTGAGAGGCAGGTATCTAAGAGACAACTTCCTATCTTTCTCTCTATCGATCTGTTGAATTGCAAGTAGCTTTATACTGTGGAAAGATGTGAGGACAGAGGAACAGAAAAATGAGTACAACTTTGGTAAGAAAGCATTCCCAAGGCTGGTATTGTGTGGAAGAAATAAAAACTAAAGATCAGCTTTATTTATGAAATGGTATGAAATGGTATGAAAACGTATCTGAAATATATTCCCTCCCATTATGTGCAGAGAACCTATTGGGTATTTCTGTGAACTATTCCGATCAGAATCAGAAAGAGAGAGAGAGAGAGAGAGAGAGAGAGAGAGATGAAGGTAGTGAAGAATGCGCTAAGAATATAAATCCAAATAATTGTAAGCATATTACATTGAGGTAAGGCACAGATAAAGATGAAGTTAAATCTGCTTGTAAGAAAAGGAGATAGAATTGTAGAGGCCTTCAGCTAACTATCTACATCTAATATCATGTCAATAGATTTGTAAGTGCAGAGGGCTGGCACATGTGAAGTTAAATTCTAACATAGTCAGCCTTCACATCTTAATCCATAGAAAGAATTGCCTCAAGGTACAGTTCCTCTTAGCTGTAAGTGAAGCATAGCAAGCCAGACAGAGACCAGAAAAATACTATACAAAGAAAGACATGACAGTCTCATACACTTTGAGTCTCCTTTGTTCAAGGAGAAGCAATTCCTCTCCTTATTCTTTTAAATTAATACAGTATATAAAATAGTGGTTTTAAATTATAAGGAATGAAATGTAGGTTAAATGTTGGGAAATACTTTTAACCCTAAGGTTAGTTTGATGGAGAAAGGGGTTTCAAAAGAGGCGTTAAAATCCCTTTCTTTTTAATAAAGCCTTCAGGTGCAAGTTTTGACAAATGGGCTCTTTGGATCAGTGAGTATCACTGTTTTAACAGGAGTTATCTGGCCAGAAATCCTTTAGTGATGCTCCCTAAGAGTCCAGTAACATAAACCTAGAAGCTTCTCAAACACTAAATGAAAAAGAAACACTGGGAAATTATCTTACAGGGTTATTTATTTGATTAGGGTGAGATTATTAAATTAGGTATAGTGGGCAAATTTGAAGAGAATTCATTTGTTCCAGCTCTGTCTAGAGGAAGGAATCTTTCACCAAGGACACATAGGAATCAGACATCAGGGCTCTCCTTTGGGACACTTTGTATTCTCAAAAATGGCTCCTGCAATAATGCAAAGCCACTCCTGAGGGAGAGCCAAGGCACCTAATTCAGGATTAACATGCTGTTGTCTGAATCTGTTTTTCCTGTCTTCCAAAGGTGGCCACACATGTCCCCCAAATCCACCAGATTTAGTAAAAAAAAAAAAAAAAACAGCTGAGAACACACATATGTATAAATTGGAAACTCAGCATAACCTTTGAAGTGATAGCAATATTTCATTTCAATCTGTGCACTGTAATTTTCAATACCAAAACATGCATACCACACATACCTCTCTCCCCACATACAAAAGAACCAGGTTTTCTAATCAGGCAGGTAGCGTGTTTTTTTTTCTAAGATTCAAAATAGTTGTCATTCTCTGTGATTGATTGATTGTGTGCCATCAGGTTACTGTCAATTCTAATCAACCACATGGATAGACTTTCTCCATCACAATCTGTCCTTCACCGGGTCGTTCAAGTCTTCCAATGGTAGACTATGTCAGGTTTCCAAGTGATGAAATCCATTTAAAAAGCAAAGTACAAAGTCCATCTTTCAAAAAGATTTCTTTTATTTAGGAAAGCATCAATTTGGCAAAGTCCATGGTAATTCCGGATCTGACACAACCCGGAATTACCTCACAATATTACAAGTTAGAAACAACCCCCATAAGTCACATTCTCCACTAGAAGTAATTTAATGTTGCTTGATGTCATAAATCTCCACCTCAAGGGGCCCTAGCAAGGACAGCTCGTTTCCCACAGGAAGAAAGATCACCTAGCCAAAACATTTCTCTTTATCTCCACTCCTCCCCCTTTAGGAATATGTCAAGCCCAAAACTCTTTCCCCCATGACTACCACATAGAAAGTAAGAAAAAGAATATATACTAAGACTAACTAAAATGGCTACACTTATGTCAATTTCAGGCTCGACAGACTACTGAATCCATCCAGTTGCTATTAGTTATCCTCTTCTCTTTCTTTCCATCTTTCCCAAAATTAGAATCTTGTTCAGAGAGCCAGCTCTTTGCGTACTACATTTGAAGTAGAATAATTTGCATCTGCTTATTTATGCCTTGACTGAGAACTCTGAATTGAACTGTAGTTTTATCCATTTGTTTGTTTGCTTGATTGTTTTATGGCTGTCCACAGCATTCCCAGAAGCTTAAGAAACTTTTTCTCTCTAAACTATCTTTTCTTCTGAATTAGCTCTAGCAAATGTTACTCTAAACTATCTTTTCTTCTGAATTAGCTCTAGCAAATGTTACTACTGACATATTGGCTAACAAATTTAGCTAGATGAGTTTGCTTTGTCTTGTTTTAAACAAGTAAGTCATAGTTTGTCATGATGTTTAAGGTGAAATGAAGTACCCTTGTTTTGACCCCAAGCTCAGAACAAATCTTTAGCATGTATTTTGAACTTAATATACGTGGCTGCTATGTTGATTTGAAATGACCACTGCAAGTTGTCCTTTTAAAAATAAGAATAATCCCTGAACATCTATTTTGAGTTTAGAATGATTGCCCTCTCAAACTATTTAGAATATAATGAGTATTATTAGTATACAGATTTATTGCCAAGCACATTCATTTTGAAGGCTCTCATAGTTTTTGATAGATCTGAACAAAGGTATTGGAACAGATAAATTCCTTGGCCTTCAATTTTACTTGACCATAGCATTAAAACTGGGTTTTCTTTACATTAGTTAACAATTAGGACATTGCAAGGACCAAGACTACTAGATCCAAAGACTTGCAGATCTGATTTATATTCAGTCATCTTTTCATCTAGCAATCTACACAAGTCTGTTTTTAGAAATAACTATTTTTCATAAGCAAAACACAACTTTTTCTCTGAAATAAAAACAGACAAAAACCGCCATAACTCCATGGTAGAGATAGGAGAGATTCCAGTAAACAGTGAGATCATGAAACAGGACAATACTAGTTAAAGCAGCTTTGAAAGAAATGCATATAAGCAAATTGTCTTTGTTGTATCAATTCTAAGCAAATCCAGAGATGATTTTGAGGATTATGGTGATTTGGCTTATAACTTGGACAGCTATATACATGCACACAAACAAATTGCAAGACAACCTGCTTCTGTTTTAATGAAGGTAATTGATCTGATTCCAGTTCACATTTGTTCTTCATATATTCATGCCTAAATTAATTCTGTTGTTTTTCATAGAGAATCAGATATATGCACATTTTCACATGCATACACACAAGTGCACGTGCGCGCACACACCCACATACACAGTTTTGTGTGAGTGAGTGAATTAAGTAATGAATTAAATCTTTGGTATACATTTTCTCAAGTACATAATTCATACACATTCCAGAAGTATTATTTATTGCTTGCACGTTCCATATCTGATTAATGAATAAATATAATCAACCAAAAATTGGAATTGGACCTCCTTAGAAGAGTTCTTGGATGAATGTTGATGGATTATACTGATAATAGTAAAGGGTGTGGGTGGAAGCATTCACCTCAGTTTTCACTCATGTTGGCTACTGTACAAATCTCTGTACTTTCTTGGCAATATTTTCAAAACTGCTATGCTATGGGATTGCCTTCTTTCTAGATATGAAAAACAAAGACTGTCACATTGCTGGTTTTACGCCTGAGGCAAAACTAGTATCCTGGTTTCTAGACTGAGGCTTTAAACTGCTACACCAAACTGGCTGACAATCATAAAGGTACTTCCAAAATAATTGGAAAACAAGATATTTAGAGGACATCTCAGTGATAGTTCAAAACAAGTGACATATCTCATGTGCTGCTATTATTATTATTATTATTATTATTATTATTATTATTCACAAAAAATGACAATGTACACAGCAGATGAGATGGCTATGCTGGATTTCGAATCACAAATCACTAGTTGAACACTTCCCAAGCGTTTAGGACAGTGTGATATATCAGCGGATTATGTAAGCAGATCCCAGTAAGGTGGCCTTCTGCAGCTAACCAATGATGCTTGCCTAGATCTTTAGGCACAGCACTCAGTGTGCCGATTACCACTGGAACCACCTGCACTGATCCCACAATTATTATTATTTTGGCCTTTCATTATTATCTTTCTTTGTTTAGATAACAAAATATCTATGAATATTTCATAGGTAGTTACTCTATATGCTACAAAAATTCTTAGACCCAAACTTCCCACAAGCAAAGTCAATGGGAAAGCCAGAAGAAAGTCACAAATCACTCTTGCTCTGATTGCTTTTTTGCCTGCCTATGATCATTCAGCTTCTCTGTTTAGATAAGGAAATATCTCTGAAACACTGAACAGGTCATGGATTGTCTAGTAACTATTAAAACTGGAGGTCAGCCAAGTGTGGAGAATATTATTCAAGCCTTTTTTTTATTTTGAACAGCATAATAGCTAGCAACCAGAACTACAATTGCTACTGAAAAACAAAGGTTTACAGTATGTGCAAAATATCCTTAGTTGGAGTTACTTTCCAGGACATTAACTGTCTTCTGAAAGACAAATTCAATTTGATGTGTCCTCTGAGTCTTGTTATTTCTGATCCAGTGTAACCCTAATTGCAGATATCCATTCACAAGGACCATGCTGTCTTTTCTAATCTTAATGCAAAGAAGAAATAGTGTTTGGATAAGAAAGCACATTGTTAATTACTTTTCCCAATAGTTTCAGCATGAAGAATGCATATGCTTAGGTTGAAATGGTTAACCCTAATTGAACAGAAAGTACTCATTTACTGATGAATGCCATTATCAATCTCAGGAGTTCCTTCAATAATAGAAATTCGGAGACTTATCTTTGTATTTCTGCTCCTACTTTACCAGCCAAAATCATGAAAACTCAAAAGTATAGTTCTTCTCAATAAGCTCTGCACACTTTTTATATTTGTTAGACACACTATTATGTAAACTGCCAGGTGCTATCACTGAAAATTTTTGGGTGATATATTGCCAGCATTCCAATGACACCATCAGTACTGTTCTATTTTCATTTGGAAAAAAAAAGATGCCATTTTCACTTGGGCCAGCAATGATGGTCCCAATAATACAAAATAAACAAATTCAATCTAAGATAAGGTGAAGCTGACGGGTGTGCCGTATTTTCTGGACCACTCTTATTTTTAAAAAGAATGCATGTTGTTTGTGATTGTTTTATTTTATTTATTTATTTTATTTTTAAAATAAATCACTTACAAGATAATAGCTATAAGTAAAAACATAGTTATGAATACATGGATACATATAAGAAAAATAAATAAATATAAATATAAATATAAATATAAATATAAATATAAATATAAATATAAATATATATATATATATATATATATATATATATATATATATATATATATATATATATATATATATATATATATATATATATATATATAAGACAGGGATGGTAGGCACGTTGGTGCGCTTATGCACACCCCTACAGACCTCTTAGGAAAGGGGTGAGGTCAATAGTAGTCAGTCTAAAGTTAAAGTTTTGGGGGGTTGGGGAAAAAAACCACAAAGTCAGGTAGAGTATTCCAGACATTGACCACCCTGTTGCTGAAGTCATATTTCCTGCAATCAAGTTTGGTGCAATTAACCTTGAGTTTGTATCTATTGTTTGCTCTTTTGTTGTTATGGTTGAAACTGAAGTATTCATTGACAGGTAGGACATTGCAATATATGATTTTATATACTATACTTAGATCGGACCGAAGGCGGCATAGTTCTAGGTTTTCTAGGTCTAGAATTTCAAGTCTGATGGCATAAGGTATTCTGCAACGAGTAGAGGAGTGGAGAACTCTTTTTGTGAAATATTTCTGGACTTTCTCAACTGTGTTAATATCAGATACGTAATGTGGGTTCCAGACTGATGAGCTGTATTCAAATATTGGTCTAGCAAATGTTTTGTATGCTCTAGTTATTAGTGTAATATTACCAGAGAAAAAGCTACGTAAGATTAGGTTAACAATTCTTAATGCCTTTTTGGCTATGTAGTTACAGTGGGCTCTAGCACTTCGATTATTAGAGATGAGTATTCCAAGGTCCTTGACAGAGTTTGGATCATCAACAAAGTCTTGACTATTCAGCCTGTACTTTTTTTGTATTGTTGTTTGGTTATGTTTATTTGGGACGATATGGCAACATTTGTGGATATTCACTATTTGTAATGAGACTGCATGCTGTTTGTGATTGGTTAATTATATTTGAGGGGAATATAGCAATATTCTTGGATATTCAGCAGCAATTACCATTTTTTCTGAATTTTTTTAAAGATTATTCTGAGATTAAAAGAGCTCTAGAGTCATAATATTTGTTCTATCACTACAATCAACAACAATAAAATTGTTGATAATTCTGAATGGTGGTTTATTTAAGAAGAGTGGTGTTCCATCTTATCAAAAGAGGAATAAGAAATTCTATAATTTAAAATAAGTTTTTTTTTTCTTAGTCTTGCTAAAGTTGTGGTGGGGAAGACTATCTGAGGCTGCATTTGTTTGGAAATATAATCACATTATTTTAGCTTGAAAAAAAATACAAAAACCTGGCAAATTGTGTAATTATTTTTTTTAAAAAAATCTGATGCCTTGTCATTCATTTTGTACAAGTTGTCTGTTGTATTTACTTGAACTACACTGAGTTAAAAGTAATTATTCCAATGAGTGCTTTCAAGAAATGGCCAGAAAAGGAGAGAAGTTGCTTGATAAGATTGTAGGACCAGATTGTACTGGTTTGTACTTAGAAGTAAAACATCATTGAATGTACTTATTTAGTTATCAAATTTATATGGCTGCCCATCTCCTACAAGGTGACTCTGGATGATGTACATATAATCAACAATTAAAACATATCACAAAAATCACTTAAAGCAACTTAAACATAAATAAGAACAAGATTGTGGGAGGATTTAAAATGAGAATACTATATGCAGCCAAAGCATGAGCTCTATGCTGCCAGAGGATCCCCAGATTGGAGGGTAAAAATATTTTCAGTGTATTCTGGAAAGCTGTTGTTTCCTAGATCCCAACATATGAAACTCTTTAGCAACACAACTCTTCTGCTGGACCTGTTTGGATGGGTAGACATAATTGAAGAGAAATAACCTAGCCCTATGCCTTGTAGAGCTTAAAGGTCAAACCCAGCATGTTGAATTGGACACAACAACAACAGTAACCAATGCAAATCATACATTTTATAGGGTACACATAACTGTCCATACAGCTGCATTTTGCACCAGCTAAAGCAGTGGTCTTCAAACTTGGCAAGTTTAAGACTTGTAGACTTCAACTCCCAGAATTCCTTCTCCAGTCATGTTAGCTCAGGAATTCTGGGAGTCTACAAGTCTTAAACTTGCAAGTTTGAAGATCCTTGAGCTAAATCTTCCAGAAATTCTTCAAGGGCACATACAGCTGTTGCAGCAGAGCTACAAATACCAACCCAGGATTATTATGATTCTCAAAGGTCCTACAGTTGAATCTTATCATAACAGCCTTTCAGAAAATGCCAAGGAATGTGCCAAATATACTCTTGAATGGGTTGGAGGAAGGGAGAAAGAGAGATTGTTAAACAAGGCAGAATCGCCATAGAGAAAAAAAAATCACTCTGGGGACCCACTCTCTTTAACTTAAATATATGGAAGACATACTGCATCCCCAGCTGAGACCAGGACACAATTGGGTATATTCCACATGGAGGATGAAATCTTGAAGGTCCCTAGAAGCTGAAATTTTAAAGAGGAAGGGACAATACTGTTATCATATGACTCAAAACCTTATTCATTCGTTTATTTGATAATTTATATTAATACACTGTTTTTGCATTTTTTTAAAAATAATCCCAGAGAAAGGAATTTAACTGCAGTATATGATTCATTGAAAGTGAACCTGACTTTGACAAATTAATTTAACAACTTAATTATGTCTCTCTTTTTTTGTCTTATTCCAAATGCTACATTTCATTCCTGTGGCATATTGTCTAATGATTCTGGTGGTATAGCAATAATATTAATCCCATTAAGTCCTTACAGAAATGCAAACATTGCTTTCCTTATATAGGACATGAAATTACTGTGAGATGAGTTTAAAACAGTTTGTCTTCACTGCATTTACAAATTATTTGGAGAGCTCAAGGGTAGAATATATATATGTATATACAGTAACCCATGATTAGAAAATTCTCGAAGGTTTGAATGGCTTAGGCAATGAGATTCTTTCCAATGACATAGGATGTAGTATGTATAATAGAAAATGGATGAAATGCATATAGCTAATGAGCTACAGTCACAAATACATTAGGAAGGAGAAATAAAGGTATCCTGAAAACAGTATCACATAGAATGGCAAAGAGTGCATGAAAAGTAATTTATCTTTTGAATATAGCTTGACTCTTGGCAACTTCGTGGACACAATCACTTGCTGGGATTATTTCTCTTTCCCAAACTCATTTGTGATATCCCATCCATTTACTAACAAAATCTAATCCTGCTTAGTATTCAAGATTTTCCAGCTACCACAAATATGATATATCTTAAAGAGAGAAACAACTTGGACTAGAAAACCTGCAAGATCCCTTTCAACTCTGTTATTCTGTTAGAATCACTGCTATTTCATATACACAATTCACAATTAGATTGTCTCCTTAGTTAATTGACAATATTATCAAATAATCGAATAAAGAAAAGATTTCCTTCAAAAAGTGGAAAACTTTCCAAACTATGCAAAATAAAAAGGACAAACCTTTACATCAGTCAGAAAAATGATTTCATTTTTAATATTGATGTAACAATCATAATTTTAAAAAAGTTGATTGAAAAATGGCTGAATTTTTTGATGATAACAAAAATCAAAAGAAAATTAGAAAATGAAAAGTAGCTTAATTTTCAGATCCAGTTTATTGCAGGCAATATTTATACTTGTATTAATCTTTTCAGGATGTGATAGTCGAGACCTACAGTAGTGTCACAAGATAACTTTTCTTAACTCAGTTGAAAAAAATAAATATGGGAAAATAGTTGAAACCACATATTATCTTTCTAAGAATTGTAAAAGGATGTAAATGCAAATGCAAAAGTACTGATCTTATAAAATCCATAGAACATATGCTGCAGATAAGCTTATGTGCCAGACAATTAGAAAACATTGAAAGAAATACAAAAAAACTTCAGAAAAATAAAGGCTGGACTAGTTAATTTAAGATCTGTTTTTCTTATATTAGTGGAAAGGATAATTAAAGATAAAATTGTGATGCATATAAATCAATGTATCTTGTGTAGTAAAATCAGCATGGATTTTACAGTGACAATCATTATATCAAAACGTTTTTAGAGTTTGCTAAAAGTATAAAATATTCTTAGGATACCTGTGATCTTGGTTCTGATCAACATCTAGATACCCAAGAAAGCAAGATGAATAAAATAAGATGTCCAGTAAAAACATAGTTTTTGTAATGACAGTTGCTGGGGAACTGAGTGAGCAAAGGTTGTGTCCATGTTTGCTGATAATATCAATATCAAATTATTTGAGATTGTTAAACAGAAACAAATGCAGTGTAGAATTCAAAGTTCTATCCAAATCTGGATATTAGATTCAGCATTGGACAAATCATCTACATTTAAGCAACACATGTATACATAAACACAAATAGAGAAAATAATCCTCAGAGCATAACTTAAAATAAATGAATATCCGATTCAGTGCTTTAAACTCAAAATCCATTGTAAAATATAATCTTACATACTTATTGTATATTGTATATTCTGTGTATTTATATGTTGTATATCTTCACATTTAGATTGAATAGTGCTTCAATAGTGAAAAATATTGTGCAGTTTCAATAGTATAAATGATGTTTAATCTTTCCTTATTTATTGTCTACTTATTTCACTTGCACTTCATTGTGCCAAATTAATCTTGAAACAAAATCTTTTTTTTTTAATCTGACCTTTGTTTCAACATATAAATTTCTACTTGGGCATTGAGCACATGGCATAACAACATAAAGATTACTCTGCATCTTGAAATGTTAGATCATGAACCATTGTCATTTGTGATTTTCCACATAACAGAAGGTCAGTTGTTGGCAGAATGCTACTTTGAATTGCTTGCATGAAAAAATATTCCCCAAAGTGTCTTGGACATTAGGCTGCGCAGCTGTGAGAGTTTAGTTTAGAAGATTAAAATAGCTGAGCTCAAACATTCAGAGTTAAAAGAATAACTTCACAGATCCCAGATCAGAGGTGGTATTCAGTCGGTTCGCACCTAATCGGGAGAACCGGTAGCGATAATTTGGTGTGGGTCACCAAACAGGTACCAACTTCTGGTTGGCCATGCCCCTGAACCGGTTCCCAGTTGCAGCTTGCTCATTTGCATCTCCCAACACTCGCCCCGCCCAGTCATTCCTCACTCCACACTGGGTCCTCATGGCTTAACCTGCCTTCCCACATGGTGCTTGGCCCTATGCCCCAACTGAGCAGCTCTGATGTTCCTGCTGAAAGGTAAACCTGCAAGTCGTGCTAGCCCCCACAGCATCCCTGGAACTTGCCTTCCCCTCCCCCACCATCCCCTGAGCTTGCCAAGGGCCCCCACCCATTCCCGGGCTCACTTGGCTTGCTTCATTGCTGGCGCGGCCTAGCTAGCTGTTCCCCCTCCAACCCTGGGCTCATCTGGTGGGACCTGGAGGGTAGATGTCCCGAGCTGCACATGTTGTGTGCAATTTGCTGCAGCTGCACCTTTCTTCATTCCCTCTCCCTCCAGAAGGGGGAAAGGAAGAAAGGCATGGGCGCAGCATGCTCAAGCTTCCATTCATTCTACGGAGATGAAGCTGTTGCTCCTTTTCCA
This sequence comes from Notechis scutatus, assembly GCF_049901735.1. Classification (NCBI taxonomy): domain Eukaryota; kingdom Metazoa; phylum Chordata; class Lepidosauria; order Squamata; family Elapidae; genus Notechis; species Notechis scutatus. The sequence goes on along the minus strand of NC_142009.1, from coordinate 263,706,462 downwards.
GAGCAGCCCCATCCCTGAAAGAGGCTCCTCTGAGGGATTCAGCAGCCCCCCCCCCCAACCTCCCCCCAGGATTTGGAGACTGGGCTCCGATGGGGGCCTTTGTGGCTGGATGGCATTACGAAAAGAACATGGATTTTTGTGTACATTAATTGTGGGAATTGAAAAATTCTGGGGGGGGGGCAGTTGATTGGCGCAGAGCACGAGGTCGAAGGGGCTATGCGGGCAAAGGCTTTGCCTGTGCTATTTTTCATGTCTACTTTTTTCAAACTCATATATTCTCAGCAGCCGGTCAGCCAGCGAGCTGCCGGGCTCTGGGCAAAATGCAGATTATTTTGTTGTTCAAACGATTTGCACTCTGGTTCCTCCCCAATGAGTGGCAAAGGTGTGAGGCAGCACAGGACAAAGACTTCAAGGGAGGTGAAGGAGGAGGCAATCTGTTGCTGGTCGTGGCTAGTGCAGCTGCCCCGTTGGGGCAAGGCGAGGGGCAAGCAGGGAGGCACAGCTGCAGGATGAGCGTTGGAAACTGCCTGGGGAGCTGTAAGGCGTGCATGAGGAGGTGTGGTGTTTGTTGCTAAGGGCAGTGTTTTGGAAGAGTGTGGGCTGTGGAGCAAACGGCAGCCCAGGGTAGCCCCACTGCCCGCCACCCGCCGGAGCACCTCCACAAGCTTTCTTCATTCTCCCGCTGATCTGAAGTTTGCTGGATCAGTTCGTTCCAGACCAGTATCATGAGTGTGTGTTTTGTGTGTGTGTGTTTGTTTCAGGTGGGTCTCCTCTCCTAGCTTTGGAAGGAGAGAGGGAAGGGAAGGGATAGAAAGAGAGGGAAAGAGAGAGAGGGAAAAAGAAAGAGAGAAGGGGAAAGAGAGAGAGAAAGAGAGAGAGGAAACAGAAAGAGGGGGAAAAGAGAGAGAGAAAGAAAGGGAAAGAGAGAGGGATGGAAGGAAGGGAGAGAAGGAAAGAGGAAAGGAGGTGAAAGTGAAAGATATATGGATGAATGGGTGGATAGATTCATGGAAGGGGGAAGGAGGGAGAGAGAGAAAAAAGAGAAAGGAAGGACACAAACGCTGGCTTCGGAAGACTCTTTGAAACAGCACAGCAATTTATGGCTGGAAGGGATCTCGGAGGTTATATTTTAGTCAAAGAGTCTTCAAATTTGACAAGTTTAAGACTTGTGGACTTCAACTCCCAGAATTCCTCAGCTAACATGACTGGAGTAGGAATTCTGGCAGTTGAAGTCCACAAGTCTTAAAGCTGACAAGTTTGAAGACCCCTTTTCTAGTCCAACCCCTGCTCCAGCAGGAGACCCTTACAGAATCATAGAATAGCAGAATCAGAAGGAACCTTGGAGGCCATCTAGTCTAACCCCCTGCTCCAGCAGGAGACCTTATATCATCTGGAATCTGGATTATTTTGGTGCCTCTAACAGAGAGGAAAATTGGCAGAGGAGTTTACTAGGACAAGGCTGCCATGCAGAGAAAAGCAGAGATAGTCCTTCACTTATGACCACAATTGAGCCCAAAATTTTGGTTGCTAACCAAGAGCGTTGTTAAGTGAGTTTCACCACATTTTACTGAATCCATGATATCTCCTCGGTCTAACGGTCATGTGCAGGCTAGGGAAGTAAATCTGAAGGAATGTGCAATGTTCTAATGTACAGAAGTTATAGTTAAATGTATGGCAGAAAGTGGACTATGGGTGTGTGTTTTTTCCAAACACAGGTTGAATGTGTATAGTTTTAGAAGAGCTCTCTCTCTCTGTGTGTGTGTGTGTGTGTGTGTGTGTGTGTGTGTATACACATACAGTATATATAGTAGATAATGTATCTTTTTGTGTGCCTTTACACACACTATATTATATAATATGTATGTATACATATGGGATATATACATAGGATTAAATAGTGTATTTTGATTGTTCAATAATAGTAAATAAATAGAGAGGGAAATTGTATCTCTTTGAGGCCAGGCAAGGCACCCCTTGACGTGAGTGACATCAAGTTGACCATGCCCACCCAGTCACATGACCACCAAGCCATGCCCACAAAATAAGCCACACCCATAGAACTGGTAGTAAAAAAAAATTGAATCCCACCACTGTCCCAGATGGCTACAATTTTCACATAAAATTTGCTGAAATTTGTTTATAAAGTGCTATTGCCAATTACAATTTATAGAAATGTATGCAATTTGATTAATGTTGTAGTTATGAAGCAGAAGAAGTGAGCCATATTTCAATTACAATGAAACTATTTGTAATATAGTGCACAGAGATATTACTTTCCTTTATGTTTTTTGCACTTAGTATGGCAAAGTACTGTGTTCTCACTATAACAGCTGACATATCTTTAATTGTTTCCCAAACAGTGATTCTGGTTAGGCAAATTGAGTAGGAATTGAATGTTTAGTAAACATTACAACCTATTATAAGGTTATAGCTCAGATATGCTTTGAATATAAACATTTGAAAATTCATCTGTTTGCATCCATTCATGTCTCAACCTTCTAGAATTTTCATGCAAAAGACAGAACCCAGCTGTAATCTTTGAGAGCTTCTATAGTTGGTAAGACAACCCTGAATTAGATTAGAATATTATTTATATGTTGAATCAATCAATCCGTTTCTAAGGAAACCCACTCACCAGCAACTTAGGCTGATTTACAAAGACTTAAAGCTGAGTTAAAAGATCATAACAATAAAACCAGAGGTGGTATTCAGCAGGTTCTGACCAGTTCTGGAGAACTGGTAGCGGAAATTTTGAGTAGTTCAGAGAACTGGCAAATACCATCTCTGACTGGAGATTTTACAATATCCTTCCCCTGCCATGTCCACCAAGCCATGTCCACAGAACCAGTAGTAATTTTTTTTTGAATCCCACCACTGAATAAAACACACTTCTTCTGGAAAAGAAAAACAGAATCAAACATACTACAGTCCTAGACCAAAGCCTGTAAGAAGTTCAGGATCTTAAAGGCCCTTCTGAGACTTGTTAAAGTTATAGGGTGTTACGGACTAAGCCAACACGTTCATTAACAACCCTAATATTTTTACTTCAACAGCAGGCTCGTAATCCTGCACTTCTGATTGGCCCGAGAATAGCGAGTCGTGATTGGTCGTTTCTGGCTGATCTGATTGGCTAACAATGGATCGTACCTGATTGGACGCTTTTGAGAGCGGTAGACTCAAATCATTGGTTGTTGTGATGGCAGCCAGCTCTATAAAAGAGCTGCTGCTGCCCAAGTATTTTGCTCTGTTCTGAAGTCACTAATAAAGAGTTGAAGTTACCATTCAATGCCTCGTCTCCGTTCCTTGCGCCCATGCCCAGGACATAACACTGACGACAAGGATGGGATGCGGAGACGTTAGAGCTGACTGAACACTCGCAGAGCACCAAACAGAGCACGTGGCTAAGAGCGCACCTACAGCGGCAGTATGTCCAGCGGCGCCATACCACCCGCTCCATTTGACCCGCCAACGAAGACTGGGACTCAGATGGACCGGTTCCAGATGTTCCTGGAGACCAACAATCTGAAAGATGCTATGCCTGGCAAGAAACGAGCGGTATTCCTGACCCATTGTGGGCCCGCCATTTTTAAAATGGCTAAAGCACTCGCAAAACCGGCGGAGGTGAAAACAATGGATTGGGATAACCTCGCGCCGATCCTCAGGGCCCATTACGCACCCGCGGTGCCAACACTCATCAGAAGACACGATTTTTACCAGAGGGACCAACGGAAAGGTGAGAGTATTTCAGACTTCATCACTGATCTCCGGAACCTGGGTGGACTCTGTGGTTTCGCAAACCTCGAGGAAGCAATGAGAGACCGAATAGTTCTGGGATTAGATGACCACACAGTGCAAATCAAGATCATGGCGAAGGGAGACATCGACCTCACAGATGTCATCACCAACGCTACTGCAGCAGAAGCAACCAGGAAGTCAGCCACTCGAATGCGCCGAGCGAACGCATCGCACCGCCAACTCGCTAGTGACAGTACACCTCCTTCTGAGAGGCACACTACTACTGCCCATCACGAAGACCTCGAAACCTCATCTGACAGCGAGGAAGAGGAGGTCAACAGGCTCCGGTCTGAACAAGACCAACGGAACCAGAAAAGGCCGCGCCAATGCGCCAGTTGCGGGGCAAACCACCCGCGATCTGAATGCAAATTCCTCGATGCACTCTGCCGATCCTGCGGGAAAAGAGGCCAGATCGCAAAGGTCTGCAGGAGCAAGTGAGGGTCCAGTCCAATCCGAAGGAGAATAATCTCCGCCAGGCTACAGGCAACCCACCTGTAAATCGGGACCGCCTGAACCACCAATGGAACAACCACTACTACAGAAATGGAGCACCTGCCACTTCAACTAGACGAGAAGAGGCACACCAAACCATTACCATCGGCCACGCTTCGTCCCTAGATGCAAGGAAGATCCAAGTAAAAGTCGCTATTGAGAACCGACCTTGCGTGATGGAAGTCGACTCGGGTCGCCCTATTGATGGTCTCCTGGAAAACACTCAAACAGCTGATCCCTGCCATCCGTCGCCAGGATCTCAGCACTCAAAAATCATACTAAAGGACTACCAAGGAAACCGAATTCCGGTTGTCGGTTCCAGCCACATCCGAGTATCCTTCCAAGACCGCACCGCAACGCTACCACTGACCGTCGCCGATCGCGACCGCCCAGTTTGCTCGGATTACAGTGGTTCGCCCCACTCGAATCGAACTGGCTGGCATCCACCAAACCGAAGCGATGACTGGGAAGAGGCCCTCGTCCAGGAATTCCAGGACGTCTTCACAGAGAAACTAGGCAAGTACAAAGGGACCCCTATATCATTTAATCTCAGCCCGATGTAGCTCCCATTCGCCTTAAGCCTCGTCGGGTTCCCTTTGCCCTCAAGCCAAAGATTGATGAGCAACTGGACAAGTTGATAGCCCAGGGTGTGTTGGAACCTATTGACCACGCCCGTTGGGAAACCCCGATAGTAACACCCATTAAGCCAGATGGATCGTTAAGAATCTGTGGGGATTACCGGGCCACCCTAAATCACGCACTTCAGCAGAGCGCTTACCCGGCACCTGTGGTTCAACACCTTCTTCACTCCTCGGTGGCAGGAAAATATTTGCGAAATTGGACTTAGCTCAGGCATACCAACAGCTACCCGTAGATGCAAAGACTGCAGAAGCCCAGACTATAGTCACACACAGAGGTGCCTTCATGCAATAGACTCCAATTCGAGTCAGTGTGGCACCAGGCATTTTCCAAAGTCTGATGGAGAGACTCTTACAAGGCATAAAAGGGGTCGTGCCATATTTTGATGACGCCTTAATAGCTGCCCCTACTAGAGAATTATTAGAAAAACAACTCAGAATGGTCCTCCAAAAATTTAAAGACGCTGGCCTGAAGGTAAAAAAAGACAAGTGTCAACTTTGTACGGAGAGGGTGGAGTTCCTCGGATACCTTCTCGACAGACAGGGAATCCACCCTACCGAAAAAAACTAACTGCAATCAAAAATGCCCCAAGACCCAGAAATAAGACAGACCTCCAAGCCTTCCTGGGACTCATTAACTTTTATAACATCTTTTTGCCCCAGAAAGCGACCGTAGCTGAGCCCCTACATAGCTTCTCGACAAAAAGGCTTCCTGGGTCTGGGGACAGCGTGAAGAACGAGCATTTCAACAAGTAAAGGACCTTTTAACTTCTGATGCTGTATTAATTCAATACAACAAGACTCTACCCTTAACGGTCACATGTGACGCTTCGCCGTTGGAGTGGGAGCCATCTTAAGCCACGTGATGCCCAACGGCACGGAGGCACCTATTATGCTCTTTTTCGAGAACTTTGTCTAAGACTGAAAGGAACTATAGCCAACTCGATAAGGAGGCTCTCGCCATCGTGTCTGCAATTAAACGCTTCCATGAGTATGTTTATGGAAGACCCTTTGCCGTAATTACAGACCACAAGCCATTACTTGGCATTTTAGCGGAGACAAACCAACTCCCACATTTTATCACCAAGAATGACACGTTGGTCAGAGTTTTTAGCAGCATATGACTACCAACTGCAACACCGTCCGGGAAAGACATTCCCCACGCTGACGCTTTGAGCCGTTCCCGCTACCAGAGGTCGTGGATGACCCAGCTCCAACTCTAGCCGTATTGCAAATCGAGACTCTTCAGTCACCACCGCTGACCGCACGAGATATCTCTGCGGAAACGAAGAAGGATCCTTTTTGCACGAGTCCTCAGCTGGGTGGAACGAGGTTGGCCTGACAACGAACCCGATGACACCTTCAAGCCGTTCAGAAACCGACAGACTGAACTCTTCTCTCAAAAGGGTTGCATCTTGTGGGGAGACAGAGTCATCATCCCGGAGAAATTACAACATAAAGTTTTAAAAATGTTGCACGATGGACATCCAGGCATCGTGCGGATGAAGGCATTGGCAAGGAGTTACGCATGGTGGCCAGGCATAGATAAACAGATAGAAGCCTGGGTAGCCACGGGCAGCAAGTGCCAGGAGACTCGCGCCACTCCTCCCAAAGTACCCCCAACGCAGTGGGAAACACCTCGCGGTCCCTGGTCCCGTATCCACATCGATTTTGCGGGACCCACAAGAGGACACACTTTCCTCCTAACAGTGGATGCCTATTCCAACTGGCTCGAGGTCCACAAGATGGAAAGCACCACCACGCAGGCGGTCGTTAAAAAGCTCAACAAACTATTTGCTACCCACGGATTGCCGGATGTCCTGGTCTCCGATAATGACCCCAATTCACTGCCCTGGCTTTCAACAGTACCTGGCAGACCGGGGCATCCGCCACGCCTTAACATCGCCAGCTCACCCTGCGGCCAACAGCAGGGCTGAGCGAATGGTTCAATTTGTAAAGAAAACTTTACACAAAATGGAACATGGAGACATTGACGACAAGATAACCAGGATGCTGCTCCTCCAACATATCACTCCCAGCAGCACCACAAACAGAACCCCAGCCAAACTTCTGATGGGCCGAAAACTTCGCTCACATCTTGATCGCCTTCACCCTGCCTACACACCGGAACAACCCCTGGGGTCCAGCAGCAAGTGTCGTACAGTCCAGGCAGGCGACTCGTTTTGCAAAAACTTCTTGGTGACCCATTGTGGGTCCCCGCTACCATAACGCAACTTACGGGCCCCCGATCCTACCGCTACAAACAGACGATGGAAAATGTGGAAGCGCCACATAGACCAGCTTCGATCCAGATTAGCACCTACTCCCATTGCACCCCTAAATCTCTAATCGGGGGAAGGGACATCGAGGGGGCCGGAAAAGAAATAGAAGACGACCTAATAAGTGGAACCCAGCAGTCTACACAACCAACCATGGGATACTCACCTCCAGAAGGAGAACCGAGCCGGATGATTGCCTCGCCGCGCGTAGCAGCATCGCGATGGAAACGAATCCAAGGAACCTGGATGACAGCATTGGCGAGCGGAGAAGACAGCCCCGAGACAGCCAACGAAGCAGCGGGACCGCCTTCGCCATCCAGCTCAGCAAGCAACCCACCAGAACCGGAGCCAGGACAGAAACCGGTGGAACAGCGCAAATCAAACAGACAGGTGAAGCGGCCTGCTGCCTACTTGCGAGAATACGTCACCCCACCCTCAGACGGAACTTAGGGGGAGGGGTGTTACGGACTAAGCCAACACGTTCATTAACAACCCTAATATTTTTACTTCAACAGCAGGCCGTAATCCTGCACTTCTGATTGGCCCGCGAATAGCGAGTCGTGATTGGTCATTTCTGGCTGATCTGATTGGCTAACAATGGGTCGTACCTGATTGGACGCTTTTGAGAGCGGTAGACTCAAATCATTGGTTGTTGTGATGGCAGCCAGCTCTATAAAAGAGCTGCTGCTGCCCAAGTATTTTGCTCTGTTCTGAAGTCACTAATAAAGAGTTGAAGTTACCATTCAATGCCTCGTCTCCGTTCCTTGCGCCCATGCCCAGGACATAATATAGGGAATTTGAGAAGATACTATTGTATTCCAAAGGTAAATGTGGCACAAAAAGGGCACACTTCCAATGTCTCCTAAAGCAGTGGCCTTTGTGGCTTTGTGGCCTGGCTGTGGGGGAGAAGGTAACTGGGCTATACAGGCAGTGGGCCAGTGCACATGCACATGCATACTTGATCACAAGTCAAACTGCAGGTGGGTACTGTCCTGCTGCTCATGCAACCTGGTTGTAAATAGGCCAAGGCCTGGTAGTGGGCTGTGACCTGGGGATTGGGGACCCCTGTCCTAAAATAACATTGTTTACATGAAGGGACCTAGAACTTGTCAGTCATGTAGGATTTATAGGACAGGTGGAGATGGTTGAAGTCCTGCACATATCCAGGCCTATGTCATAAAGGACTTTAAAGATGAATACCAGAACCTTATAAGCTAGTGGTGATATGTGCACCTCAAAAAATAACAGTGTCACATCAGCACTCTAATGCATCCACAATTATTGTGCTACTGTATAGTGGACCAACTGTAGCTTCTGAGTCTAAGATGACCATTCTTAGAAAATGATTCAGACATTACTAAGCATAATCCATCTCTGTTATTCATTAAAGCAGGCCAATCTTTTTCAGATTTCCATGAAAAGGGACCCTGTTTTAAGGAATCCACTGAACAGAAAGAAAGCAGTTCTTAAATAAGAACCTCTTTTTTTCTCAAGGCTGCATAATTGTATGACTGGGAAGTTTCTCAAGATCATGATGTCAAATTTTAATGGTAAACTATGGAATGGATTTAACATCTCTATGGCACTTATAGTGTTTTTTCTTAACCAATATTCCTACATTGTATAAAGTACATGGAATTTTCTAGTCTCACCAGTCTAATAATTATTAAATATTTAATAGAAAAACTTTGAAAAATAAAAAAATACAAGGATAACTATACTTTGTCATATATGCTTGCAATTGAAAAATATTCTGATAAAATATTGCTTTTACATCCACAATTTAATACATCCCTGTGAAAATATATAGGAGTATCATAAACATATATGAAATGTATATAATATACTTTTAATCCTTATAGTATTGCTCATGTTTGGTTTTATTTGGTTTTGGCTTTTGCTAGATTAAGTATAGATTTTTTTTGCTTTGGTTTTTAAGAAATGATAGTTTCGAGAATTTATAATTCAAAGGTGTTAAACATTGACCTGAAAGCTGTATATTAAAAAGATCACATAGAACTAATTCCATATATATATATTCCAGATTCTGTGGCCATCCAGATTCTTTCCTTAACTCTTAGCCTTGTTCACAGAACATACAGAAATGTTGAGTATTGGCAAGAAAGAAGAAAAGGAATTATTTTCTTGCTGGTATTATATGCCAACATGTCAGGTCTGACTCCTGGCAACTCTATGGAAAAATGCTCACAATTTTTAGTCATAACTTGTAGTTTGTTGGGAATGTCTAGTAATCTCTATGATCTATCAACTTTATTCTTATTTCTTCCTGGTTTCCCACAACCCATTCATTCATTCATTCACTCATTCCCAAAGATCTTTTTTCAAGAGGCAACTTGATTTTTTTGTTTTTCTTTGAAGATGTTTCTCATTCGTTTCTTCAGCTCTGAGTGGATGGTGGGAAATGGAAGGAATTATATTCCTTGCAGACAGCTGGTTATTTGCATTTGTTTAGAGAATCATTCAGGCTACTTGGAGATTTGTCTGTGTCGTCAGTGTCACCTGAGTAGTGTAAATGGGTGTGGAGTCTTCTTGGAATTGCTGAAAGGACTGTGTTGTGGAGCTGTGCTTTCTGCAGGATGTTTTCTGACCTGTTGCTCTGCTAGACATAGGTGCAGGCTATTAGGGATGAGTCAGTGCTGTCTGCATCTCATACTGAAGTGCAAATAGTTCCTGAAGTCTGCAATTTTTGGAAATCTGTTCATACTCAAACACCTTTTGAAGGGGGTTCATCCCAAAGTGCATAGTTAAATGTCTATGGAGATTTTCAGTCACCCAGGTCATGATTGTCCCATAGGAGGTGACAGACTGACAAACAACAGCATGACAATGGAACAACAATGGTGCATTGAAACTATTTACATCTTGTGACAATACCTTTATCATCATCAAACAACAATATCTGCTTATCCTAGGTTCTTTGGACTTAATACGTTGATAAAAATGCCAAATCCAATCTATGACTGACTATGCACTCACCAACAATAATTTACTAAATTTGTGTACTGCCTGACTCCCAGCAACTCTGGGTGATTTATTGACCTTTCCTTGTTGAATTTATTTTAGTAATCATGATGTGATGATAACATCTAAGGAGAAATGGATTCCTGTTCAATTCATTCCCGTTCAAAAGTGGTAGCAGTAATTCTTTGCAACTGGAACTTGCTAGTATATGCTCAAGCCATAAGGTCTGACTGAAAACAAGATCTAAGCCATTTTTTAATCCTTAACCTTTGCCATACTTGAATTTCAAGATGTCTAAAGAAATTGAATAATTGCTTTGTGATAAGACCTGCACTGAAGGATTTTCCTGAGGCTCTGATCACTAAAGGTCCCAAAAACTGGGCAAAGATCATGGGCCCCAAAAGGGCACTGAGAATGGATCAGCTGGAGTCTAATATGGCAGGGTAAAAGTCAACCAGGCAGCTCTGAGGAAACCAAACTGTCCCTATTTTTCTGCTCATCAACTGCTTAATTCCTGGGTGTGAATAGAAAGTTACAGTATATGTATATAAATGAACTTGCTTTCCAGCTTGTACCATTGTAATGTCTCCATTTCATTTATGTTTTATGAATGGCTTAGCCTCAAATACCTAATGAACAAATGATATCAGCCCCATCAGGGCTAAGTGAAGGATGAATGATGGAGGAAGTTTGGGGCACTGCTCCATTCTCTTTGAACTGTTATTATTTAAAAAAAGTTAAAGAAAGAAGAAATAACACTCTTAGTTGCTTTAAAAGTTTCCTGGTGGACAAACAGATACTTCATTTGCCAATCCTGTTTGTCAATCCTTTTTGTATTTCTGGTTGCCAGAATACTGAGTGAGAAATTTCTAGATACTAAAACAATTTTTGTATCCATTTACATGTTCATCTGATCTATCACTTTTTTGTATTAGTTTTCTTTCCTTTGTTTTAAGTACACATATTAACATTTTCATTTAAATGTTGTTTAAAACCTTTTTTCCCATCACAAACTGCACAGGTTAAATGTATTTTTCCATACGTGCAAATACATATACACAAATGTGAAGAAGAAATGTGTAATGATTAAAGTGCAAGGCTCAGTGTTTGGAGACCCAGATTCTAGTCTTGTCTTCAGTGTGGAAACCAAATAGGTAGGTTTGGGCAGTCATTCTTTTTACAGTCCTGCTGTGAAAAGATTCATACTACCAGTATTAATGAATACAGAGAAAGGTAAAGAGAAGATCATTCAAAATTGTCTGGAAAGTATGAAAGCCATGGGAAAATAAGCTCAGATCTGCTCATTAGTGCAGGCATTGTGGGGTAGGCTAGTTCATGTTGGACTCCAACAAAACTGTATTTCTCAGGAATCCCTAAAGGCAGATTCTTCTTTTTAAACCCTCAATTGCACTGCTAACTAAAGGTGCTCATTGAGTTTGTGGAAAGTCATTATATCCAGCTGATAGTAGATGAAATCCAGCTGTTCAGAATATGTTTGTTTTACAGATTTTTATTAGATTAATATTCTATCTTTCCTCCAGGAGCTTCAAGTTGGTTTACAAAGTGAATCCTCCTTCATTTTTATCTCCAGGACAACCATAAGAGACAAGTTGGACAAGGACAATGAATGCTTACTGTATATATAGCAATATTATTTTCCACAAGAAAAGCCTGAGGAAGTGACTTGTTGTATATGTAAAATTAAATAGAAAAGACATTTATGAAGCTTCTAACATTTGGATATATATTTGGATGGATGGATGGACGAATGGATGAAAAGAAGAAAAGGAACAAGGAAGGAAGGACTATAAATTTGTTTCTAAAAAGACTATTTAAAGATAGATATTTACCCGAATAATAAACTTGATTCCATATTTTTTAAGTTTGTGAAAGAATCCCAAATTAATTTAATTTGATATGTTTCTAATGTGTTACTTTTGCATCTCAAAAGGAGTAATCATATTTAATTTGGAACTAAAAAATGATTCACAATCTCATTTTCAGATTGTTGAGAAAGCAAAATCAAAAAAAAAGAGGGGGTACTGTTCTGCTCCATTGTACTTGAATGAAACAAATTCTACTTAGGATAAACTTGACTTTTCTACAGTTGTTTTCTAGTTATTACAGACCTTATTTCAACCCACAAATAGCTCCAAATATGTCAACTCAAAGGAAATCACTCAAATGTCAACAATTCTTTGACATCTCCTTAGCCAAACTGCATGTTTAATATAAGGAAGACTAGGTGTGTCAAGCATATGACATGGTCTAGTTCCTATAGAAGCTTCTTTAAGTATAATTATAAATGCACAGGGAACATATATGACTGCCTGGTAGAGACAATAACTGTGACTGAAACCAGGAATGGAGGTGTTCTGGGTAGTTGAATATTTGTGCTGGTCCAGAAGCAGCCATATTACTCAATTGCAAAAATGGGCTATTCTCAAACTCTTCTGGGATGTACAATTCAATGGAAATGAAAGTGAGTTCTACCAGGAGAATAATAAGTAAGAATAAATTCCAGCTTCAAGAAACTATGTCTCCTACCTGAAATCTTTTATGAGATCATTTTTCTTTTGATTGTGATGGCTAGGATTGTTAGCAATTTTTCAGTTAAGTCTGAAGTTAATAACTTTATCAACTCCCCCATATGCTAAATATCTATCTCCAGCATCAAGCCATTAAACTGTTTAATCTCTGTGATTCAAATCCATGATGAACACTGTTATAAAAATGTCAAAGTCAGATATCTTTCATCTTCTGTATCTTTTGATGGTCACCAAATATTCTTATTGCTCAACTTACAGCACATTCATGATTTTTTTTTTGGCCCATGCTGTCTTTTGACTGACATTTGTAGAACAAAATTGGGGTTGAATGAAGTAAAATGTGAATTTGTAATGTAAAAGTACTAGATGATATTTCCTCTATTTCCACTATGTTCACAAGGCAATTGATGTGCGGGAAAGCTTCTTATTTCTTGCCACTGAGGTTAGATTGAGTAGACTGAGGATAGATACTGGGGACAGTTGTTTGAAAAGGAAATAAAGGCTGAGGAAGTTACAGAGACTAGACAGAAAGAAAATCTCTGCAGAGAAGACAGTGCAGAAGGAGTAAAAGCAACCTTTTGTTGTCAAAGAACAAACATGTTGTAGTTAGTAGTAATAGCTTCACAATGGAAAGAAACTTCACAGCAGTAGTAGCTTCACAGTAGAAGGTTTCTTCCTCTCTGATGTATGAAATTACCATCCACCAACTTTTGACTTGGGAGAAATTATCCTGGCATGAAATCTGCTTCCCCCATTACTGATTGTCATCCAGCCTCTATTGTGTCTGTTCTGACTCACTGTTAAATGATGTTGTTGGTGCAACATATGACAGGCAAAGTGGTACATTGATTCTCATGGGTCTGCTGCTTTCCATCTTCTGCACATTGCCAACCACTGAGGGGAAAGTTCACCAATCATAGTGCTGCCACAGGAATGGGCCAGGTGTGACTGCCACTTTCTATTCATTATTTCTAAGTTTCCTCCTATGCTTCTCACTTATACAACAATCTTTCATAATCCAAACTGAATAATGTTAAAAGAAATGAAACAACAAAAAGCAAGCACACAAACAATAAACCATAACGGAGTCATGAGAGCTGAACCACAATCAATACTTAGGATTTTTCCCTTTCCTTTCTTTGTATACTCAATGAATGCCAGCGTCCAGATATCTTTGGAGTTGATGGAGCACAATGAGAAATTATTTCATCTTTGCACTCAACTGGAAGGGGCCATAAAGTTAAACAACTTGTGGTTCTTCTGGATGAGTGATCTATTCCTTTTGTGCAATTCTAACTAACTACCCAGATATATTCCTGTGTGCAGCTCTTTAGGGAGCATATGATGATAGTGGTTAAAACTGTTCAGGTAGTAGAGAGAAAAGGTTGTGTTATATTGAGAGTTAAAAGGAAGAATGTTGTTGTTGGTGATACAGCAGCATCAATAGCATTATTTAGAAGTCATCTCTAAATGCTAACCAACAGCAGTGCTACAGTGCAGCCCAGATTACCAGCCCAGACAATAGGGAGAGCCCAGACATTGATTGAAAAAGACCCTAAGTGTTTTCTGTGGAATTCTAGGCTACTAGCAGATTAACATAAAAGTACACACTTTGAAGGTGTTCTTAGAATTCCTATCACTATTAAGAAATGTGCAAAGTGACATGGGTTCTGGATTTTTTTCAATTATTTTTGTTTTTCTCAAAATTGTAATATTTGATTGTGCGCATAGCTACACGTGGATCAATTGTCGGGGACCTGAAAAAACCTGAGTTCAAGTTTGATTGAAATGTGTTAGAAAAATTTAATGTTCATCACGCACTGGCCATGCCCACACCCAATTTAGCAAAGGGAAAAAAGTCCTAATACATCACGTGGCGCCACTGATCTATAGTGTACTTAGGAATGACATGCATACTTTTTTTTTCTAGTGACTGTTCTCATATATCTTATAGTGAAAATCTAAAGTGAAACCTTTAAAGAATGTTCACTATATGTAGGCTTCTAAGCAAAAAGATGGACCTTAAGTCATCCTATTCATTATCAGTAATTGCCAGAATCTTGAATTGAGCCAAGAAATAAACTAGGATTGAGTACAATTGCTGAAAGGCAAGTGTAATATGGCTTGGCCGTGAATTCGTTGGTGTCTGGGTATGCTTTTATCATTAAGGAGGGCAATTCCATCCCAGAAACAGAGACAGTGGATCCTTTTATGATTCTTTTACTGTCTCAACTGTTGCAGCAAGTAGAAACATCTATGTACAGAAGGGTTAGTTTCTCTCAGCTTCTTTCTCAGGGCTTTTCGCTAATAACTACACACTCTATTACTAATCTACCAATTCCCCTTCCCCACCCTTTTCTCCCACTTCCTACCCTTTCAGTTTCCCATGGAGAGATAGGAAAGGAATTGGTTGAATTATTGACAAATGTGTGTGGTATGTCTCATCTTATTGACCTTACAGTCAACTTTCTGCATAGTTCTTGTGTGATGCACCACAAAAACAGCATTCTCACTCTTTTCCCATCTGCCATGGGTTTTTTGCATAATCCATTCTTCTATCTGAGGTTTCACTTTTGTTATGCCAGGTTAAACATTCCATTGATTTCTTAGCCATTAAGTCCATCCTGGGGCCAGGAAATTTGACAACACAAATGAATTCTCTCACACATTTACTATGATGTGTCTCTTCAGCCAAAACCTCTAAAACAGTATCTTCAACATCATGATCAACAGAACTTGCTAAAATGTGATTACATATCTATCTATTCCTATCTTTTCTTTTTCTCTTTCCTGTTCACAGGTCACAGGCCAACAATATATCTCCCAGTGAATAATGAGGTTTAGTTCTTAACACCTATATAAAAGTTTTGACCCATGGGAATGTTGCCTATATCTGTTCCACAACAGTCTTGGCATAAAGAACCACATCAGTTTATAAGCCCTTGGGACAGTGTAGCTGTACCACAAAGCCACTCATACCAGCATCAGAGCAGGCAAGACAGTAAGTACACTAAAACCATTTGCCATACACATATCAGATAGCAGCATGATTTATACATTCATCACCAACTGGAGTTTAGAAATATTTGTCCAGGGCAATTCCACATGTAATAATGTATTCAGGAACAGTTTAAACCATGTGATATTATGCCCATTCCCTTATTCCTTTAATCAAGTCAGGTATGATATTCCTTAAAACAGTCATGCATGATAGAAGACCACATTGCTTTGATGTGGTGCTGTAGAACTGTGCTATATTTTCATAAAATAACAATAGCAATAGTATATAGTATAGTACTTTATAGCACTCCCTAAGTGGTTCACAGAGTCAGCATATTTCATCCAACAATCTGGGTCCACATTTTACTGACCTCGGAAGAATGGAAGGCTGAGTACAGCCAGTCAGAATTGAATTTTTGGCAATGGGCAGTTAGTCAGCAATACTGCATTCTAACCGCTGTGCCACCATGACCTTTATCCGCATATAAATGATCCTAAGAATGACCATTTATATATGGATAATTTATATATGTGTGTGTTGTCAGGATTCTGGCAATTACTCCAATTAAATCATTAGCCTCGAGCCACACTCCCAAAAATGCAAAGGATTTATTAGAAGTTAATATGCCAGCATTTGCCTGGGCGTAAAACACTTTGTATACACGTTTTATAGTTGTCAAGTTGTCATAAAATACTTTGTTTACATATTTTATTGTTGTCATGTGTGTTCTTTTGATAAAAACACTACTATTTGCATTAATCACACTTATAATTAAATGACTTATGACTGCAATTGGAATCAGAACTTTTGTCACCAATTGAGATCATCGTTAAGTGAGTCACATCTGATTTTATAATCTCTGTTATTATTGTGGTCATTAAATGTATCATGTGCTTGTTAAGCAAATCTACCCCTGCCATTGATACTGCTTGTTGGAAGCCATCTGAGAAGGATGCAAATAGTAATCACATGTTTCCAGAAAACTGCAATACATGCTAGTGGCTAGATGCCCAAATTTTAATCACATGACTTTGGGGACACTGTGATGTCCGTAAATGTGAGGTCTGGTTATAAGTCACTTTTTCAGCATGATACTTCAAATAGTTGCTAAGTTGAGGATTACATATAATAGTGAAAAAACTGTTTTCCAGCAGGGTCATTTAAAATAATCAATTTAGATTTGTTTTAACATAAAATGACATAATAATTGGGTTTCTAGATATTCCTTTCATTAGATTAAGGGGTCTCTTCAAAATGATAACATGCTAGCATTATATTTTTTTCACAGTGTGGTCATAATCACATTTTCTTTTAAAAAAAATAACAGTAGAGCAAATTTACAAGGTAAACTATATTGTTTATATATTATAATTTTTATTACAGCTTAACTATTTTATTTTTAGCAATAAGATACACATTTCAAATCACATATCTCAGTGAAAGAATTTCATGGGTTCTGAACAGGAAAAAAAATGTTGGATAATGCCAGCTTTCTAACTCCAGGAAAAATGGATAACATTAGTTTTCTGCTATGGGATTTATGTAGACTCTTATTATGGCACTTTAAAGAATAGATAAGCTCTTAGTGTTTCTTTTATGAACATTTTCATAAACATGGTATTCATGTACCAAATTAAGAGAGCTATGATCAGCTTGGAATCTGCACACATTCTGTAAGCATTGCAGTTGTCAGACCGTTAGGTAATAATTAGCATGTAAGGATAGAGTTTTAAGGTTATTACATCAAATAATATGTAGAACATTTGTATGGTTGCAGGATCCAATCTGGGTCGGTCACCAGGATCAGAGGTTTAGTCTTCTGAGTTTTTGGACTTGTGCTAGAACCCATCCTCAGGGAAATTCTCTCTCACAAGAATATTAATGTCTATTCCCTGTGGATGGGCTCCAGCACAAGTCTGAAAACTCAGAAGACTAAACCTCCAGTCCCAATGACCAACCTAGACTATAACATTATCCTGCAACATTATCCTGGAACACGTATATTTGCCTTTATTCACATTTATATTGTATTTAAGAAAGCCAGTTTAGTGTAGCGGTTAAGCATCAGGCTAGAAATAGACAGACTATGAATTATAATCTCTCCTTAGTCATAAACCCAGCTGAATGATCTTGGGCCAGTCACTTTCTCTCAACTCTAGAAAGGAGATAATAGAAAACCACTTATGAGAAGCCTTGTCAAGAAAATTGCAGGAACTTATCCAGGGAATTGCCAGAAACTGGACACAATTGAATGTGGGGGTGGGTGGGGGGAGTCTATTCATATCTATCCTGGTGTGTGTGTGTTTGTGTGCATTTATTTTCATTTTTTTATTTCCATTCAAAAACACAGTCAAGGACATTCATCAATATCTTCATGGTGGATTTTTTCCAGGTGGCTCTATGGTTGAAAATAGTATTCATCTTTCCATGTTGTGGGGGAGGGGACCTATTATCAGATAGGAAGGAAGGAAGGAAGGAAGGAAGGAAGGAAGGAAGGAAGGAAGGAAGGAAGGAAGGAAAGGAGGAAGGAAGGAAGGAAGGAAGGAAGGAAAGGAGGAAGGAAACCTTACAGTTTAGAAAGTAGGTGTAATTCTGTTGATCCAGTGTGTTTCTATGGATCTTAATAAAAAGTAGAAGGAAAAATTGCTAGATTGAAAATATCTCCCAAAAATGGAAAGTTAAGAAAAAGATACAAATAGTTTTCCTGGGTTAGGCCAAAGTCTAGTTTATGTGTCATGATTGATTGATTGGTTGGTTGGTTGGTTGGTTTATATTCATCAATCCATCCTATTTTTAACCACCATCTCCCTCAGAAAGGGGATCTGGGCAGTGTTCAATGTAATCAAGATACAAACAACATATTAAATTAACATTAAAATATTAACAATTATTTAAGATTTTTTTTATAAAATATAATATAAAGTTATCAAAAAGCTAAACAATTCCAAGATGGACATTTAACAATAATTAATACAAGTCAGGGGGAGTTCTCATGAACCAACTAATCCATGGTTGTATGGTCCTGTGTTCCTGTCACACAAGGCTGCCCAGTCGAGTTTTGACCCCTTTGTAGAAGTCTAGTGAAGAGAAGGACCAGGGGAGACATGATAGCGGTCTTCCAATATTTGAAGGGCTGCCACAGAGAGGAAGGGGTCAAGCTATTTTCTAAAGTGCCTGTAGGCCAGACAAGGAATAATGGATGGACACTAAACAAGGAGAGATTTAACCTGGAAATAAAGAGAAATTTTCTGACAGTGAGAACAATCAACCAATGCCCTCGAAAGTTGTGGGAGCATCATCACTTGAGACTTTCAAGAACAGATTGGACTGCCATTTGTCAGAAATGGTGTAGGGTCTTCCGCTTGGGCAGGAGGTTGGACTAGATGACCTACAAGGTCCCTTCCAACTCTGATTATCTGTTATCTGTTAACAGTTAGAGGTAACTAATAACAGGTAGAGATAACTAATAACTTGCAACAGACCTTTCCATTTTAAAGCTAGTTAGTGTTAGTACTTATTATTATGTATTGTAGTAATATAGTAATTCATTCCTACTCTTGCTTTAATCCCTTGTCACATTTGCTTGTAATTTAATAACATCAATGAACCTTCAATATTTCTTGAAATGGTGATATTTACTTAAATGTTGGCATGGATTTTTTTGAGTTCTGTCCTCATGTTACTGGTGTAAAAAGGCAAAAAGTAAAAAAGTAGAAATGCAAATTGTGGAGCAAACATTTAATCCTACCTGTGAAATTGTAAAACATATGCCAGACCATGTTGTGATGAGTTTGAATTTCTACAGTAGAGAGACTAATGAATCTTATAGTCCTGGGATAAAATTCTAAATTGAATGAGAATCTCAACCATCCAAGCAAATCTTTGGTGCATATGTTCATTCAATGTATCAGAGTCTAAAAGAAAAATTCCAACATGAAACTTTCAACTTAAGACTTTCAAATGCACACGCATATCTTCATATCTAGAATCGCTGAACTTTGTTTTGATCGCTCTGTTCCATGTTCAAAGTAATGGTGTCAACATTAGATACTATTTTTTATGAGACACAATACTGTACAAGCAAAGAAATATGAATGAAAAAAGCAACTGTAGCCTGGTTCTATATATATTTTTAAAAGCAAATATTTAAGACAATGTGCATTGACAATGATATCAGAATCAATTCTCATTTTTATTGGATCTACAGCAAAAACCTTGACTTATCAGTGTAAAAAATATTTCATTAAAGAAAATCCCAGCACTAATAATCCTTCTGTATCATCATTCTGCATTGGAGAAAATTAATATAAGGAGGCTCCATGACCCTTACAATAGACTACATAAAGCTTTAGAACTGAGATTAAATTTATAAAGACTCAGTTCAAAGGTGATTTAATGGAATGATTCATCCCAAAAAAATCTTCAGTCTGTTTTGGTATCTTGGTTAATAGAAAATTAAATAGATCTCTCTCTCTCTCTCTCTCTCTCTCTCTCTCTCTCTCTCTCTCTCTCTCTCTCTCTCTCTCTCTCTCTCTCTCTCTCTCTCTCTCGTTATGTTTGTGTGTGTGTGTATGGTTGTGTATATGTGTGCATCTTGAGATCAAATCAAATTTTATATTCAATCTACAATGGTAGTACTGAATTCTTATAATGAAATCTTCAGCTAAGTTGAAATCATTTTTTTTACTGTTGCAATAGAGTTAAATATATTAAATCCATTTAATACTACATTGATGTATTTAGAAAGGATAAACATCTATTTAAAAGAAAGGTTTTGAATGTAATAAAATGAAACAAATTAAACCAAAAATCAAAACAAAGTTTATAGGCATTTATTTTAGTTTAATTTAAGTTTAATGTTCTTTTCAAATAAAGGTACTGGCATGCATTTTTCTTGTTTTCATAGTAAATGTATAATTATTGTTCCTTTTATAAAATGAAATAACATTAATTAATTTATTGAAAAATTGAACTTTGCTTTTTAAGATAAAATTTGGC
The DNA here is from genome assembly GCF_049901735.1 of Notechis scutatus. Taxonomy (NCBI): domain Eukaryota; kingdom Metazoa; phylum Chordata; class Lepidosauria; order Squamata; family Elapidae; genus Notechis; species Notechis scutatus. The sequence goes on along the minus strand of NC_142009.1, from coordinate 263,685,728 downwards.
ATGCAAAAGCTCTCCCCCTCCATGTGTTTTATTTTGAAATATAATGTGGAACTGACATTTAATGACATGGAATTATTTTTTCTATTGTTTCTCTGAAAAAGAGGCAGGCCAAGTCTCTTTATGAAAAAAAATATCTCACCGAATGCATTTCGTTGTTGGAATAGATTCATTAAAAAGTAAATGTAAAATTGCCATTAAATATGACTCACACAGCAGTCAGATCTGCCAAGGACTAGCTTAATTGAATTCAAGATGAATGGCAAGATAAAAGAAAAAAAATAACTTTTTTCAAGTAAAGAAAAAGTGGATGATTTCCTTTTTGTTCTACATTATGCATACAGTAAAAGTGCATGCTGGTTGCATCTCATCTTATCTAATATACCTTTCACTGTTCATACTGGCTAGGGAATTAGAATAGTAGCAGCAACCTGCTGTGAGAGAGACAAAAAATCCAGATGAATAGTTGGGCATTCAGAAGTGGAATTGTATTCATAGATGTGCAGCATTGCATATGGATTTTCTGTCTTTGGTAGGTGTTAACTGTCCTTAAACACTTTCTCACTACCTTAAATATATCAATGGATAACCAAATGTTTGGAACTTTTGAAACGTATCCACAAAATTACAAACTTGAAGAAGTAAGCCCACAGCACACAAGTCATAATTAAACCTTAGCCTAGCTAAGATTTGTGAAGTTCTGTGACTTGCTAAACTCATGGGAATCTACCTCCTTGAGTCATTCTATGCATGTGGATTGGAGATTGCTACTTTTGTGCATAAGTTCACAATGTTGAGGGAAGAGGGAAGAATACTGTTTTAAATAGCAATAGCACTTAGACTTATATACCGCTTCATAGTGCTTTACAGTCCTTTCTAAGTGGTTTAAAGAGTTGGCATTTGCCCCCAACAATCTGGGTCCTCATTTTACTGACTTTGGAAGGATGGAAGGCTGAATGAGCCTGCAATACTGCATTCTAACCACTGTGCCACCATGGCTCTTTATAGCTTTAATATTAAAACATAATAGTTTTAGCAGTAAAATCAGTGAGATTAATTAACCACATTGGTGGTCAGCTTAAGGAGAGGCCAATTTGAGTTGCTTTAATTTTGATTCAAAGTGATTTGATTCAATGGCCTAAACTCAGATCTGAGAATAGAGATGACATTTGTTCAGTGTGGCTTTGAATGTGAAGGTATTCATCTGAGTTTCTCAAACCAGCTGATACACTGAAACATAGTTACACTTTCCAATTAAACAGTTATTTAAGAATATCTGTGCATTAGGGAAAATTGCAGAAATTAATGCAGATATTAACAAAAATGATGTAAAACATAATATATCAGGAAATTTATTGCATAATGTATCATAGGAGATATGTGCATAAATACTGTATATAGGTGATTTTATGTATTTTATAAAGAATTCCAACTAAGCAGAAATGGGAGATAGAAAAAAACTAGGGGATTCTGAAATTCATAGTATAGTCTTAGCAAGCAAGAGAGAAAATAGAGTTTATTCAGAGAAAGAAGGAATGATACACTTGTGACTTGCTGAAACTCTGCTAAATTTTAGATTTGGCGTTGCTAATTCTTTGGCTGTTTTGGAATTTTCTACTCTCTTCTTGCTCTACTATTTATTGGTTGTCAAACCCTACTTGAGGCCCTGAAGATAATTAATGAATAAAGGTTCCTTATTTCTTAGTCATGCTATGGATTACAGGTAATCTTTGACTTATTTGTTCCATGATCATTCAAGGTTACAATAGCACTGAACAAAGGGACTTATGGTCTGAGTCTGAAGTTACAGCCACTGTGGAGCCTCCATGCTCACAGATCAAAATTCAGGTGCTTTTGCAGCCTACTTGTGGTTACAACCCCAGTGTACTGCAATTCTTCCACTTGCTTACTTTCTCTCCATCTAGGCCCATTTGGCATGTTGCTACCCTGTTCTTGGCTGCCCCATGGAACCATCACTGTCTTCTTGTTCCCACTGCTGGCCAGACTGCTGGACTAGGTGAGGCTCACTTTGTGCTATGAAAAAAAAGGGGGGAGGAGCAAACGACTCCCCTTTTCCCCCTAAATGGATAGACACCCCCAACCCTGTCCAGTACACTTTGCAAAGGAGCATTTTGACACATGCTGGCTCAGGAGAGGCAGCTTTTAGCCTCTCCTTTTTTTTTTTTTTTTTTTGCAGTACAAAGCCAGCCCAAATCTGTCCCAGGAGCCGGGCAAGGCATGCCTTAGCAGCAGCAGAAGCAATAAGATAGCAATAGCAGTTAGACGTATATGCTGCTTCACAGTGCTTTACAGCTCTCTCTCTAAGCAGTTCAAAGTGTCAGCATATTGCTGCCAACAATATCTGATTCCTTATTTTTCCTGACCTCAGAGAATGGAAGACTGAGTCAACATTGAGATGGTAAAAGTGAGCTAGGGTAGTGAAGTGTAGTGCAGCAAAGGTCTATTAGGACTGGACTGGAGCAGTTGCAGCTTGTCAGGATGCAGCAAGCAGCCCCAGAGTGGTATGGTTCTGGTCTGCTTGCTGCCCTGGAAGGCAAGGTGTAGATATGGGAGGGAATAATTACAAATAGGTGGAGTTGGAAGCAATCCATTACTTTGCTGAGTAAAAGTGAGATGAGCAGTATATAAATTTAATAAACAAATAAATTACTGAACTTCAGGTCTTGTCTAACAACTGGTAAAATTCCTTAACAATGGCAACTGGGATTGCTAGGATTCTGTTCACTAAGCGTTGTGGTCCCATAATGGCTTGCTTTAGGAATGCATTGCTTAGTGACCAAAATTCTAGCCTCAGTTGTGGTCATAAGTTTAGGACTGGTTAAAACACCAAGCTAGAAACCAGGAGATTAGGAAGTTCTAGCCTGGCTTTAGGCACAAAGCCAGTGCTTTGGCTCAGTCACTCCATATCAACCCTAGGAGAATGAGACGATGGCAAATCACTTCCCCCGAAAAAATTGCCAAGAAAATTGCATGGCTAGTCTAGACAGTGGCTAGGACTCAGGGCTAGCATGAAAGTGTGTGTGAGTGCACACACTCACACACACACAGAGAGAGAGAGTTTCAGAATTGTGCTGTATAGAAAGATCTAGCCATCATTTTTTGAAACACTTTTTTTCTCCAGTAGTCCCCTGGCCAAATGCCTTGAAAATCATGTTCAGTGAGAATCAATAGTAAAGGGCAAAAGATAAAGACTCAGTCATAAGTCATTAATATCAGAAATGGGTGAAATATATGTAACATTTCTAATAGTTAATCACTCCTCCTTCCTAAGAAATACAGAACACTGAGTAGGAAATGCACTATGAATAATAAATGCACTTATTGACATTTTACAATGCTTGGGAAAGTTCAGAACCTGCAGAAAGATTTTGGCTTCTCCACTTTTAATTTCCATTCCTGATTTATAGCAACAAGGTTCAGCTGGATAGTAGCATGACTTGATTTTTTTTCCGGCTGTACTAAAGATACTATTGTATATTCAAGTGGAAGTAAAGTTTGATGCTCAATGAAACTGTCCTACTGTATTTTTCTTGACATTTACTATTACTATGTTTTAGCAATTGTTTGCAATGAAGAAAATAAAGAAGTACAAAGTTACATTGTCAAAGGATATAAACATTTTCCCATATTTCAAGTGGGATGATTTTCTTTTCCTTACTGCATTTTGAATATTATTTTTTATCTTTCTTTTTCACACATATACAATACACAGACACAAAAATGGTTCTTTGATTGCAGCTCAGCTTGATTGTATTATTCTAACTGCAGGAAATTAAAAGAAACATACAACACATTTTGGAGAATTGGAATTATATTTTCCTTTTGAAAATCAGCTTTGGATTGTAGCACTGTCATGGGATGTTTTTTTTTTTATAATCTATCCTTCCTCTTCTCTGCTACTTGTTCAATTATCTCACAGGGGGCCATTTCATTGTGATTTCCATTCTGTAATGTAGACTATTTCTAAGATAATTTATGGCAAGCAATACCAGAAGACTAATACACTACTCTCTGAACTTAACAAAGGCAACACATGCCTGTGATATTACAGGTGCAGTTAATGGGTAATAAGATCAGCTATATTTTGAAAGAGGTAACATTACCTAAAGCACTATTTGTCACTAATAAATATAGAACCATGCTATTGAGTATATACAATTGGCAAAAAAAAAATCGACTTCATGCAACAAATTTATCTCTTTTCCTAAGCAGTTGCCATGGGAATAGTTATTTAGGGAATTCCATTTCTAGAGCCTGTGATTGAAGGTTTCTGTCTTGAGGGGTGGGAATGGGGTGTTCTTTCCCATATAAGTTTCATTTTAATATAAAGTCAATTATTTTCTTTTTGATAAAATTTGCACAAAACTTTCAAGAAGAAGCAACAGGAAAAATGTACTGAATGTCAATCATTAGTTTCCCATTATGCTTTAACCTGGCACTTTCAAATATAGTATTCAGAATTGACAGCTGTCAGTTGTGAGTCACACACAATGACATTTTCTCTTTTCTCTTGTCTTCTTGGTATAGAAAGGCTCATATTGCATTTCTGCCCACCCACCTTGTTTCTTGTTCTAAAGTCAGTTGGGAAGGCAGCAGGGTAGGTTTCTACCAGTTCTGTCCACCTCTGTAGAGCCGGTAGCTCTGAAGAGCAGCAGACATAGAACCGGTTCTATGTCTGCTGATGTTTTTGCCCACCCGCCCATCCGGGCTCTTACCTGACCTTTATTTCCTGATTTTTTCAACTTCAGCTGCCGTGCAAGGCACAGCTGCAGTTAAAAAAAGCAGGAAATAAGGGCTTTTTCAAAGGCTGCTTCTCTGCACGCAGCGTGCTGATGACGATTTACAGGTGCGCGCCAGCAGTGTGCAGGAAAGCACATCGTAAATCACCGAACCTCGTAAATCACCGAACTGGTAGTTAACCCTGTCGGATCCCACCCCTGGAAGGCAGGGCTGAATCGAGTGGTTTGTCAAAACAGAATACCAAGTATTAAAGTATCATGGACTAATAGGAGAACACCACAGTTTTCTTCTATCATCTGGCAGGCAGCAGTTGGGGAAGAAGATAATTATCAATGTAAACAGTTTAATGTAAACTGTGCTAAAGGCAAAACAACAAATTAATAGTTGCCACCAACATATTGTTAACATGTTGCAAATAAATTAAAAGTTGTTATGCTTAAAAATGTGCCACTGACACAGCCAGGAAATATTGAAAAGTATTTTTTTCACAGTATATAAGACACTGCATTACAATTAATCCAGTTTACTCCATTTAAGAAGGCAAATGACAGAATTGTACCCATAAGTGTCCGTACATGTTTTGAAATAGCATCCGCCATTCTTCAATCCCTCTCCATCCCCTATGCATCCTGAACAACTGTTACAGCGAGTTTTTGTGGGAAAATTAAAGGAATGAGATTTGTACTTCTCTCATCCTTTTGCAAATGCTAAAGCCTGGATGTTTCCTCCCAGATTTGAGATAGGGTGGTGATTGAGCTTTCTTTTCATATAACAATTACTAAATCTCACAATCATCCAAATGCTTATATTGGATTTGGCATTTTTATTCACCTATGGGGTTCTTTCCAATGGAATCCTAAACCTTGAAATTCATTTATTTATTTTATTTAATTACTTTATATAGCTTCCCATCTCATAAACAGCACGTCTGGATAAATACAGTAACATAACACACCAATAACAGGGCAGATTATTTCTTCCTTCTGGTTATATAAAAGCTCCTATAAAGCAAGATTTACTCTGGAATTTCCACCCAAATACTGTTTAGCTTTGCAAAATAATCATGATCACTCAGGTATTACCATTCACTGGCAATAATATGTTATAGCTTAATGTTCATAACAGCTAACGAAAATCCTTTTATAAAATTTGCATCAATTTTGACTAGGTAGCTAACAAATTAAGAGGGCGGGGTTTAAAAACAGCTATTCCGAATAGGTTGTTAATTTGATATAGCTTTTAATTATTTTCTTGCTTTTTATAATGCAAATTGAGTGCAGTTTCTAAAGAAAAATGTGAACAGAATTATTTATACTCATCAAAATATCACAATTCTCAACATGTCACTTGAAGATATTAATAATAAAGCACACCAGGTTTTCTTTTTCTTTTTTGCAACAGGGCCTGAATGTTGTTACAATCCCAAATGTTTTCTCCTAAATCATAGCAACCTTTCTTGGTTTTATAAAGCAGCCATCACATTACTAAAACTGCTGTTTATATGCCTGATCACTTGTAACTATAATAAGGAAGAAATAAGTAAGCTAATTGTTTTAGAAACTATCCATGGCTCTAAAGGAAGGTAAAATGTTGCCTAGAGTTCTAATATGCTACAGATACTCCCTTTGGGATCTATCAGGATTCCTGCTTCACCTATGTTTGCTTTTTAAAATATTTAAAAGTAAGAATAATTAGGAAGCTGGCAAATTGCAAAGCAAAAGAGCTTTTAGAATTCTCCCATTGTCTGATTGATCTTCACAGAGCTGTCTTCATATAAAGCCTGTAAGACATATAATAAATGGATGGAGCTTCAATCATGTGGTTGTAGCTCAGTAGTGGGATTCAAACAATTTTACTACCGGTTCTGTGGATGTGGCCTGGTGGGCGTAGCATGGCGTGGCTTGGTGGGCGTGGCTTGGTGGGCATACTTTAAAATTCCCATTCCCACCCCACTCCGGGGGGAGGATACTGCAAAATCTCTATTCCCTCTCCACCTTACTAACCTGCTTTCCAGCTCTGTTCTCCTGTGCAACAGAAGGCAACAAAAGAAGACCCAGCCAATCAGCTGGGACTCGGGAGGCAGAGAATAGATGGGGACAGAGCCAGTCAGAGATGGTATTCTCTAAACTACTTAAAATTTCCACTACCAGTTCTCCAAAACTGGTCAGAGTTTTGGTCTAAGATCTGGATGTGGCTAGAGGAAATGATGGGACTAAAAATAGACTATAAACCAGAATTATTTTTATGGGAATTATGTCAGAAAAGCATAGCAAAGAAGAGACTTACTTAATAATCCATGTTATCACAGAACAAGAATGGCGTTTGGCCAGAAATGGAGGGTTAGAGAACTTCCTAGTGAGGATGAGGTGATAGATAAGATTTTGACATGTGCTGAAATGGACAGACTGACTCTAGAAATGAAATACAAGGATGAGTCAGAATATTACATGATTTGAAATAAATTTTATTATTGATGGGAACAGAAAGGAAGGACTCAAAATGAAAAAGAGAAAAAAGATTTGTAGAAGGGATATTTGAAATTAACTAAAACTGAGGATGGCAGAAGGTGTAATGAAGGAAAATTAAATGTACAAAGACACAATATGTATGCATAAATGTATATAAGGTATATATTATGTATCATAAGATGTAAGACAAAAGGATATGTCAAAAATGATTTCACCATGTTCTATGTTTTTAAATAATGTATTGAATAAAATTTTGGATTTTTTTTTTAAAAGACCCAGCTGATCAGTGAAACTTGGGAGGTAGACAATAGTTAGGGGCAGGGGCAGTCAGAGGTGGTATTTGCTGGTTCTCCGAACTACTTAAAATTTCTGCTACCAGTTCTCCAGAACTGGTCAGAACCTGCTGAATGCCACCTCTGTTATAGCTACCATCATGATTTTTTTTTTATTTCCTTGCAGCACATCATTGAACCTCTACACCATGCCCTTATTGTTCACATAGTTAAAACTATACAAGAAATACAGTAAAAAAAAATTGCAAAGCCAAGTGCCAGCCTTTGGCATCATTTTGATTTACACAAAAGTTGATTGACCTCATAAATATCTTATAGATAGTCTTAATAAGTAAAGACAGGAAGGCCAGTGCTTTGTTTGGAAAGAATAAATATACAGAAGCAGTAGGACATAGCTGAAGAGAATGTCAGAGAATAGTGTCACCAGTTTGACTTTCCGGTAAGTGGGTGATTTGTCCATAGCTAATGTGGCAACTAGGCAAGTTTTTCCATGACAATTATTTTTGAGAGTATCTATAATATGCACTCAAGTTCTGGTCCCCCGTTCTGCTGGTGACATTGTTCTAATAGCCAAAAATGAAAATAATCTGCAAAGTCAAACAACTTGGTCATTGTCCCATTGACTTCTCATTTGAGCCACAAATACTCAGCCCTATTTATCCTACTTTACATAAATTGTACAGTAACCTAGCTCCCTGGAGAAGCATCTACCACTGAGAAAGGTGGAAGAAAAGAGGACCAGTAGAGTGGTGGAATCAGTTTAAAGCGATGATAATCAACCATTGGAAGACCTGAATGGCCAATTTAGGGACAGATTATAATGATACTGACAAAATCTATCTATATGGTCACTAAGAGTTAACATGAGATGTATGTGTGTATGTATGCATGTGTGTATGCATGCATGTATGTATTGTTGTTTTTACAAAAAACTCAAGGCAAAGAATACATCCAACACACCTACCTTCTCATGTTTCCCCACAACAACAGTCTTGTGAGATTAACTGGGCTGAAAAAGAGTGACTGGCTCAAAGTCACACAGATGGCTTTTATAGTTAAGGTAGGATTTGAATTCACAGTCTTCTGATTTTGAGCTTGGTGGACCAAATTGGCTCCCAATTTGAGGAATATACAAACATGCACATATCGTGTTTGCATACATATATGCTAATGAATGAATGAATGAATGAATGAATGACCCCCAGGTTAGGGATAGATTATCTTGGGGAAAATCTGTCTACATGGTCACTAAGAATTTATGCCAACATGATGGCACATTGTTAGGAATGATAGTCACCTAACAGTTGGGTTGGAAATATATAAACCAGGATAGTGATTTAATACTGTATCTTTAAGAGAATGCTGTAAGTGTGATTGGCTGAGGTTCCTCCAATGGCCATAAGATGGAGCCAGAAATCTGGTTTCCTTCTCCTTGCATTTCCTGTTTTGCTTTTTTGCCTGATCGTCATTCTGCTTGGATTGCTGTGAGTTTTGCAACTGTTAACAAACTCCATTTACTGAACTCTGTTTATGATACTGGTAAAGAAAAGGACTTCGTTTTTGGATTATCCCTGGACTGTTTGTTTTGAATACTAATTGCTTTAACCATGTATGATTTGGACTGTTAGACTTTGTTTACCCGTTTACCAGAAGTAAAACCTACATTTTACTATTCAGTGTATCTGTGTGCTGGTTGTGTGTTATTTATCACCACTCTCACTATGTTTCCCTGAGTGCACTCATTCTCCTAATGGGGAATACCTCAATGCTGGTTATGGGCCCAGGCCATACCAGATTCAGATAACTGAGAGTTAGTGTGAATACACAGTACCGTATACAGACAGCTGTTTACTGTTTAATTGTGGGTTACTGTCCTGGTAAAGATGGCACAAGACCCGTCAACAAGTCTATCACTGATAACCCGGTTGGATGGAACAAACTATGTTTCCTGGTCTATGAAGTGCAGTCTACTTCTGTGTAGGGAAGGGTTATGGGCTGCAGTTCAGAATCCACCGGATGTGAATGCTTGGGATCCAAATAATGAGGATGATGCCAAAACATTAGACTTTAAAAGGAACAACAAACGAGCTCTTTGTATAATTGGACTAACATTGAGTGACCAGCAGCTAGTCCATATTTGTGGAGAACAATCTTCTGCTAGGTGTTGGGATAATTTGAAGAGGATTTATGTTTGTGACAGTGTAGGTGCACACATACATCTTACACGTAAACTGTTTAGAGCACGTCTTCTGAAAGGTGGAGATATGTTAGCTCATTTGAACTTCATGAAAACAACTTTTCAAGAGCTACATGAAAAGGAACTAATTTTTTCAGAGCTGCATCAGGTTTACATCATTCTTTCCTCATTGGATGAAAGTTATGATGATTACATATCTTGACTGGAAGTCCTGACCAGAAATGAACTGACATTGACTGACATAACCAGACGATTGTTAGAAGAGGCAAGAAGAAAGCTGGAAAGAGACCAACTGAGAGAAAAACAACCACAAGAAGAGGATTTGTCTTCAACTGCCTATACTGCTAAGAAATGTTTTTCTTGTGGGGCTAAGGGACATATAGCTAGATTCTCTAAGAAGGGAAAATGACAGAATATTGGTAATCACCAGAAGGCCAAGAAGAATGTTAATTTAGCTATGTTTAGCAATTCAACTGTAAACCATGATTTGTGGGTAGTTGATAGTGGAGCATCACAGTGCATTACTAGAAATAGAGAGAGGTTTGTAAAGATGTCCATGAGTAAGCAACATGTATCATTGGCAAATTGATGGAAGATGAAGGCATCTGGTGAAGGTACTGCATATTGTTCATGTGTAAATGAGCATTTATCTATGTTATATGTACCTAAACTGAAATTTAATTTGTTATCAGTAATTTAGTTAATATTGGTTATGTAGTAACCTTTAGGGGAGATAATTGTATAATAGAAAAAGAGGGTAAAAGTGTTACTGCTACTTTAGAGAATGATTTATATGTGATACATGATGACCAGTTGCAGATGGCTAACTCAGTTTATAACAATGTTAAGCTACATGATGAAAGTATACATTTACTACATTGACGTCTGGGGCACATTAATTTCAAAATGCTGAAACAAACTGTTAAATTGTCAGAGGGAGTAAAATTGAAATCCTGTAGCAAGTATTTACACTGTAATGCTTGTAGTCAAGAGAAAAGTAGGTTACTCTTGCAAACAGACTAAATGGATTTAAGACCAAAGAACCTTTAGAGGTTGTATTTGCTGACATAATTAGACCTAAGAAACCCAGTTTGGGAGGTGCCTGCTATGTTTTGAGTATAATGGATCATCACTCACGGTATGGTTTCTGCTATTTAATGAAAAACAAAACAGAAATGTTCCAACATTTCCTTAATTGGCTAAGGTTTGCAGAAAGAAAAATGAAACATAAGGTAATTATTGTAGTTACTGATAATGGGACTGAGTTTATTAACAATAGATTCCAAACGATGTTAAAATTGGCTGGTATCGAGCATAAGTGTTCTGCACCTTACAGACCACAACATAACTCGTTTATAGAACAAAGAGGCAAACGTTACAAGCCATGGCTCGCACTATGTTATCTGATTCAGATTTGCCTGAAACACTGTGGGGTGAGGCCATAATGTGTAGCAACCATGTGTTAAACAATGTGGTTAACATAATGACTGGTGAATTACCATTCACTCATTGGCATGGCAGAAAACCAAATTTAAGTTATCTACATACATTTGGAGCTCCAGCATGGGTGCATATTCCCTCACAAGTAAGACTGAAAGGGCAACATAGAGCTAGGAAATTATTTTTTGTAGGTTACAAAGCCAACCATAGATCATTTAGATTCTGGGATCAAGGCACAGCTAATATTTACTGTAGCACTAGTGCTAAATTTCTTGAGCATGTTGGGTGGAATAAACTAGAACAGGAATCCAACAATGATATTGTTATTGACACCCAAGTAGTCCCTCATAATGAGATAGTTAAACCATCAATAGCCATTAAAGAGGAAGAACAGGCACAGGAGGAGATAGAAGAACATGAGCAGGTGGAAAAGGAGAGTACACCAGTAAGCCCTGAGTTGCCTAGATGTTCGAGTCGTGTAACACAACCACCAGGTAAGCATACCATAGGGTGTAAGTGGATTTATAAAATTAAGAGAGGTATGGATGGGACTGTTACCCATAAAGCCAGGTTAGTAGCACAAGGGTTCGATCAGTCAGCCAATAACTACGATGAGGTGTTTGCGCCTAGTCTGAAGGCTACCATATTACAAGCAGCATTAGTGTGGGCAGCTAAAAATAAATGCATAATCAACCATTTAGATGTGGAGAAATAAATACCCTAAAAATAAATACATAATAAACCATTTAGATGTGGAAAAATAAATACATAATAAACCATTTAGATGTGCACCATTGCAACATACTATATATTTAAAGAAGCCTTTGGGGATACAAACTGATAACAAAACTGATTGCTGGAGATTAAAAAAGAGTCTTAATGGCTTGAAGCAATCAGGCTATGAATGGAACCAGTGCATAGTGAAGGAATTAACAAAGATAGGTTTCGTAGCTGGCATGGCTGATCCATATTTTTTCAAAAAGAAAAATGATGGTGTAGTTTCATTGTTGCTATTGTTTACTGATGACATAGCATTAATCACTAAAACCGAGCAAGAAGCTACTGGGATTATTTCACTGTTAGAAAAGAAATTTAAAATAAAACATTTAGGAGAGATTAAACCGTATCTTGGTTTAAAAATAGATAAAACTAGGGGAGGATACAAAATCTCACAGGCAGATAAAATTAACCAGTTACTAAAGAATTTTAAAATGGAACTTTGTAAACCGGCTAAAACACCAATGAGCCAGGAATGTAGCCACAGTGATGTGCAAAGTCCTGTTTTTGCTAAAGATATTTATCAACCTTTAATTGGTAGTTTATCTTATCTTAGTAATTAGTCAAGGCCAGATATAGCACACAGTGTTAACCAATTAGCCAGGTTAGATACTGAGGCTACTGAAAGGCACTGGCAAGCTGCTAAGCGTGTGTTGAGATATCTTAAACAAACAATGCATTATATTTAGAGCCTAAAGTTGAACTAAGTTTAACTGCATATGCCGATGCAAGTCTTGCTACAGATGTTCTTACACATAAATCAACATCAGGTACTGTAGTATTATTAGGAAAGGTGTTTATTGGATGGCGGTCTATTCGACAAAAACATCTAAGTTTATCAACAATGGAGGCTGAATTCTCATGTTTGTCTCTATTATGTACGGACTTAGTTTGTTATAAACAATTATTGATAGATATGGAATTAATGTAAATGAACCTACTGTTGTGTATGAAGACAACAAATCAGCAATTCAGATGGCTTCCAGACTTGCTGTACAGACAAGATAAAACACACTGATCTAAGATATCTAAATGTGAGACAATGTGTTCAAAGTAAAATGATTAAACTGGAGTACTTCATTCAGAGAATAACATTGCAGATCCTTTTACGAAAGCCCAAGGCACTATAAAACCTAAGGCTTGCTGTGATAAATATGGACTTAAACTGTAAGGTTTTATATATTGTCCTACCCAAAGGGGAGAATGTTAGGAATGATAGTCACCTAACAGTTGGGTTGGAAATATATAAACCAGGATAGTAATTTAATACTGTATCTTTAAGAGAATGCTATAAGTGTGATTGGTTGAGGTTCCTCCAACGGCCATAAGATGGAGCCAGAAACCTGGTTTACTTCTCCTTGCATTTCCTGTTTTGCTGTTTTGCCTGATCGTTGTTCTGCTTGGATTACTGTGAGTTTTTCTACTGTTAGCAAACTCCATTTACTGAACTCTGTTTATGATACTGGTAAAGAAAAGGACTTCGTTTTTGGATTAACCCTGGACTGATTGTGTTGAATTCTAACTGCTTTAACAGTGTATGATTTGGACTGTTTGTTAGACTTTGTTTACCCATTTACTGGAAGTAAAACCTACATTTTACTATTCAGTGTATCTGTGTGCTGGTTGTGTGTTATTCATCACCACTCTCACTACGTTTCCCTGAGTGCACTCATTCTCCTAACGGGGAATACTTCAACACACATAATCAAATCAAAACACATCTAATCTGATCCAATCCAATCTAATCAAACGTTGTCTACTACTGTCCTAGTATGCTCAAATATATTACATTTTCAATATATACATTCAAATTTTTAATACTTGGGAATTGTGATAAAGTATTCACTTCCTTTTACACTACTAGGAATATTAGTAATGTAGTATTATTATTAATCTTTATTCTAGAGATTTCTTCTAAAGATGTTAAAGATGTACTCATGGAAGTAAGAGTTGTACAATTTAAAGACAAATTAGAGTGTTTTTATTATTATTTTATATTTTGCTTTCATTGTTAGGTATAGATTAAGGCATCATTGATTTTTACTTTTATTTTCTTTTATCCCAATTTTCTTATAGAAGATAGTGCTATTATTGCATAGAGTATATTTATACAGTTACATGCATTTTTTTGTGCTTCTTCATACACTTTATTTAGATTCTTCCTTTCTATTTTTATTCCAGTTTTAGTAATAATTTGGACATTGCTTGCCTAGAGAAATTAACTTAGGAGGGAGGTAGCTAGGTGGTGAATGGGTTTCTTTGGAAGTAATTTTCTTCATTTTTATTTTATGTTTGCTTATAATTTTATTTCTTTTTTAATTATATTTTTATACCCACTCAAGTATATCAATTATAATGATTGGCTTGGTTAGAATTTTGCTCTAAAAAGAAGCTATCAGTGTGGTGAACACTTTTTAGATTTATTTTTATTACACTTTAATAGTTTATTAAATTGGAATATAAAAAGAATGCATAATATTGTTACGTATAGAAAGTTGCTTCAAAATCTATAGAGGACAAAGAAGGTGTTATATTTTTACAGAATACCTATATTCTTTATCATGAAAAAAAAACTTGGTTGATTGGGTGGATTACACATTACTGCAGTGTCAATGGCACTAAGCCCATTAGGGTTATGATTTGCTTTAATAAATAGATAAATATATTGTTTAAAACATTGTAGATTATGTAGAATATTTTATTATTTTCTGAAGATACCTCATGATAATGATGCCATGAAATAATCTAGATATCATAGATAGGATTTCAATGGATATTAATAGGTTAAATTTCATCAGTTGGTGGGGATAAGATTAATTATATTAAATGAAATATACTTAATATTGACATATATAATTAAAGGAAATCCTGGAGCTAATTCAAGAGGTACTGTCTGTGTGCGTGTGTGTGTGTGTGTATGAGAGAGTGAGAGAGAGTGTGTGTTTATATATGTGTATGTGTACATATATAGTATATGTATGTTTGTGTTTTTAACTAACTAGCTAGCCATATATACAAAGAGAGAGAGAGAGCATAAAATAAGATTTATTTGGCTAACATGAGACAAACTTTTGGGGAAAAAAAAAGAGGTTTCATTTACTAGACTTTCAGAATTATAATTAGGTATTTATTTTATCATCTATATTTATGCAGAATGGGAATTCAATATTAATCTCCATAGACTTCATTAGAAAGTTATTAGTATCTCTGCTAATTTTATTTGGATCTGTTAAGATCCTGGCAATTACTGGGGTCAACAAATAGCAAAAGATGTATTTCAGCTGCTAGCTTACATTAATCTAGTCATGTTTTGGTTTTATTGGGATGTATATTAGCTTTTAACATTGAGTCTTATGAATATTTAACTTTATGGAAAACTTTTACTTCGTGCTGAGACATTCAGTTGTAAAGTACAAGCAGAGTCTGGAATGCTTTAAATCAAATATTTTGAAATGGTTATTTTTGAAGAGTTTCCACAAATATAGTACATTTTCTTTCCGTATAACATATTACAGAGGCAAGGTTTTTTAAAAAGAAAATTATTATATAAACCAGGTGTCTTGGTTACCTTAAAAGGTCTAAAATACTGTCATTTCTTATTGAATCTTCTACTAAAATTAAGGTAACTTTGAAGCTGAAATATATTTTTAAAGTCAAAATTAATGATTGTATGACTTCTGGGATAAAGAGTTTAGAATATTAGTGGAACCCAGTATTAAAAAATATTAAGTTTGGATTTGGATTTTTTGGATATGAAGTTTAAAGTTAATCTTTCAAAAGGAAAGTATTTGTACCTTGAGCCCTCTCCTTCTTCTTCTTCTGCTTCCTATTCTTCTTCTTCTACCAAAAATTTGATCATAGAATTCTTTCACCTGTTCAACCATATCAATTCTGAATCCTTTTTCTTTCCATTTCACCAGTATGCCCTCCGGTATCAGCCACCTGAATTTGATACCATGTTTATTCAATATTGATGTCAGGAATTGAAATGGCTTTCTTAATTCTTGAATCTCTCTGATTACCGGTTTTAGAACTATCAATTGCTTTTCTTTATATATTATCATATCATCTCTTGTTTTATTTAATACTTTGTCATGGCCTGGTTTTTTTTGACTAACCTAATGTATACTTCCCTAGGTAAATTATTCCTTTTAGCATAGTTCATTTGAATTCTATACTTTTTCTGTATTCTCTCCTTAGTGCAACTTGTTTTCAGAGATCTGGCAGTGCTATGCAGCTCAGAACAGAAAGCCAGCAAGTCAGAGTGATTTTAATACAGTATATTCATTTATAATCCTCATAGTGTCATTGAGTCTGGCGTCTTGCTTACTAGCATGGCAGCTGTTAAGCCATATGGGTGTACAGTCTTCTGCTGCAGAGATTACTGCCCTAATGTTGATGTTCTGAGGGTGGCAGTTTCATCATATGTTACTAAAACAGACAAATGGTTAATGTTATTTTATGTTTAAATGCAAATATGACACATTTAGATGATTTATATTGATTTAACACATTAAGTTGGGTGGGCTTCCTTTAATCTATTTTGTTTATGTTAGTCTCACAGTTTTATAATTAATTAATTACTGGTTTTTACAATTTGCTTTTGTATGATATTTTTCTGCATTTCTCTTTTAAAAATTGCAAAAAATTATTATTTTATTTTAAAAAGTACAACTGTTAAAGCTGCTGCACCCTTTTTTCAGCCTTCACGGAATCATGGAGTAATTTGATCTGCTTTGATTTACTGGACAAAAGAACTGAGCTCTTTTAAGATGTGCACAGCCTTATCTTAGCCAAGTCGTATCTAAAACTCTTGATTTCTTATCTAAATCAAGAAAATCCAAATAGCATCTTCAAAGAGATAAATTCAATTAAATTGTATCAGAATTATTTCATCAAGTTTCAAGTCAAAGACTCACAATCTAAAAGTTGTAATAGCAAGTTCCAATTTTTGCAGAATTGAGCGTCTCAATGTTTGGTTTTGAATCTCTCCAAATTACTTGCATTCAGATTTCTGAATTGGAAGTCCTACAATCAGGCAAAGTGTGTCAAAGTATTGGAACTTTCTCAGCTCAAAGTCAATTTTTGCCTAATATTGTGGGTAAGAATGCAGAAAGTAGAAAAGAGGTTGTTATGTTCTGAGCATGAGCGCAAGGAACGGAGACGAGGCTGTGAACAGTGAACTTCAACTCTTTATTAACGATCAGGAACAGAGCAAAACCCTGGGCAGCAGCGGCTCTTTTATAGGGCTGGCTGCTGTCCCATTAATCAATGACTTACGTTAAAACGTTTAAATTGTACCCAATGAGAGACGTTCCGCTAATAGCCAATCAGGTTGCTCCGTAAGGACCAATCCCAGCTCGCTATCCATGGACCAATCAAAAGTGCAGGATTACGAGCCTGCTTTTCTATCAAAGTTGTTAAGCTTTATTAAAATACGTTTATGTTAGTTCATAACAGAGGTTACAACTTCTAGGAACAAGGGAATGATAAACAGAAACCCTAATGTGAATTACCAGAGGAAGACATGGGAAATATGACAGGATAGTTTCAATCTATTTCTATATTCAAACTTTTCTTTATCATTTAATGCTGTTCAATCGCTTTAATTTGCTACTAGTCAATATCCAGTAAAATTTTGTTCTTCACTGTGTCCATGATTCCTTGAGAAAAAAGCTGCAACTGAACATCTATCAGCTCTAAGTGCAGATCGGACCAGAAGACTAAAGCTGCTTCTATTTAGATTGGCTGTAGTACCATAATATTGCAAGTCTCACTGTGCTTCCCCTCCTACTTTTATAATCATGTAAATTAGGGAGGTATCTGTCCAGATGTTTTTTTTTATAATCCTCCCTTGTCATTTGGACTTAAGCAATGTTTCCCTTTTGTTGTTTTTGTAAATATCTTCCTTCTCTCTATCAAGATTATACTCTATACTTTCTACAATTCTGATCCAAAGTATCTGAACCAACTGATTTTGTGACAGCATTCCATAATATGCATCCTAAACCCTCAGCTTTCCCCACCTCCATTGGTTTGCTATATATATTTTACAGCCTTTCCTACCAATTCAAAAATCATTCACTGTTCCTACCAAATGAGAATCTTTCAAGTGTTTCAGCAACTGACTGACATGTGAGAATACAATCTATCACTGCACTATTCTGTCCCCCTCTTTCTCGATATTTTATTGACTAAGCTTGAATGGAAATGGAGCTCAACACAGGAATGAGCTTCCTTGAACTCAAAATTTCACAAACACCCCCACACAGAGAGACACACACCCAAAAAAATTCAGAGTCATTTCTCTTACTGAGGATCAAATATGTTACTAGTGCACTGACGTAGTTTTGAAATAATTGTGATTACAAAACCAAGAGGAATGGAATGTAGAACAGAACAAACTAATGGTAATTAGAAGGAAATTGTTAATCACAAGTAAAAAGCTACTTTTAGAGAGACATATTAGCGTATTTTGGCATTTTTTACAGATCTCAAAATTATGGACTCTTATGAATCAATGTGCCTTGTGTACTACACAGGGGATTTGGACTAAAATAGTAATTCACAAAAACAAAATAAATACAATATTTTCAAATGTATTTTACCTCAATATGACAGTGTGTCTGATGATAAGCTTTTGGTCTACTTGATAGAGGAAGCTGTAAAAGAATAGTGAGCTGGGATTCCAAAGGTTTTCATCAGGCATTGCTCATGAATGAAGATACTTCTGTATCATAAATTGTTGAGCAATCCTTTTGAAATTTTACTTCTGCAAATGCCTTGGCTTTCTGTACAATTCAGAAAACCGATTTCTTAGATTCAAGTCCTATTATGTATTACAGGATCCAGTCTGGTCAGTCACTGGGACCAGAGGCATAGTCTTCTGGGCATTCAGACTCAGGGAACTTCTTTCTACCAGAATGTGTAGAGAGAAGTTTCCTGAGGATGGGCTCCAACATGAATCCAAAAACTCAGAACACAAAACTCTCGTCCCAGTGATTGACCCAAACTGGATCCTGCAACATTACCCTAGGACATGTATATTTGCCGTCATTCTATTATTTATTTTGTCAATTGTTATGTCGTCTAACACAAATAGACCTTTGTTTGTGATTCAAAATAGTGACCACACCAAACACAAATACACAGTTTTCTAATGCAAGAATAATATAGCAAATATGCAGTTAAAACTTTTGAACTAAGAGTAGAGGATACCCCTCAACTACAACATTAAATTATAGCATTATCAATTGTTTTCTATAGGTAGGTCAATGTACATCACAAAGAAAATGAGAAGTATAAAACAACAAGTAGCCTTGATAAATCACACTCAAGCATACATAAATATAAAATATGTACATGGTATTACATGAATAATAATATTAATTTATTAAAATTGTAGGCCACCTGACTCTCAATAACTTTGGGCAGCTCATAACAATTAATAAAAAATTATAATGAAATCAATGAAACATAAAAGATAAAATAAAAAATGGCAAGTGCAATGAAGCAAGGGATTTTGCTAGCTCTCCAAACAAAGGCCTGGATGAAAGCTGACTTGCCTTATTTATCCTGAACTGCCTGCTTATTAGTTTCAGCATATTATCCTGTTTTTTTTTAAAAAAACAACAACACCCATACACATACAAATACCTTTATTTCTCATGTAATGTTCTAATCATTACATTCTCTACCATTTACTGATATTTTTTAAAACAACTACATAAATAAATAATAACTCTGCTCAGTCTTTTAATGAGCAAGCCTACAGATAGCCCTCAAAAATGGCCACATGCAGATTCATGTATTGGATTGCATATTGGGATAATTCCAGGGGTGGGATCTGACCAGCGTAACTACCGGTTCAGTGATTTTACATTTTGCTGTGTGACCATGTATATTATCATCATCTAGCCTGGACATCTGAGCAGCACTACGTGCGGGTGTGCAGAGGTTGAAAAAGCACTTTTTTCCTGCTTTTTCAATCGCAGCTGTGTTGTGCAAAGCACCTGCGGTTGAAAATGCAGGAAATATGTATTTATTTATTTATTTTGTCAAGTGATTATAAGATAACAGGTATAAGTATAAACATAGTTATGAATACATGAAATGGATACATATAAGAAAATTTAAAAAACAAACAACAACAGCAGACATAGAACCGGTTCTATGTATGCTCTTATTGCTGCTTTTCAGAGCAACTGGTTCTACAGAAGTGGACAGAACCGGTAGAATCCCACCCCTGGATAATTCCATGTTTACCATGGTTGCAATAAAACTTGATATTCTCCAGACAGAACTAAATCTAGGATTGCCAGAAACACACATATTAAAGTACAAATAAGTGTTGATTTCTTATCAGATTACCTAAATTACACAGCACATAACTGGGGAAAAAAATTACAGACAATTTTATATTGGTTGATTAAAATTATCCATGATGTTTAGGCTTTTTTATTCTGCCTATTACAGGCAAATCTATTAGCCCAAGCAATGTCTATGGGGATTTTCAATAATCCAGGTCATGGTTGTCCCAAAGGTATTTTTTTCCAAAAAGCAACTGGACTTTCCTGTGTTTATTTTTTCTCTTTGAAAACATTTTGCTTCACATCTAACAGTTGGAACTGAAGAGGTTTCTTGGATGAGAAACAAAATATTTTCAAAGAGAAAAAATATATAAGAAAATCCAGTTGCCTTTTGGAAAAAGCACCTTTGGTACAGCCCAAGCAATTTTATTTTTAATCTCTGGGCCCCAAATACTGAGTTAGTCCATGGTCCCTGCAGGATAGCAAATGACATTACCTTTTTATCTGAGCCTTTGGCTTCTATTCTCTTTTTCATTATTTAAGGAGGTTGTTACTACAGAACCCAACATGATGTTCCCTATGTGTTCCTATCATTGGAAGTTAATATAAACTGATGTACTTTGGCAAGAAACTGCAGAAAACTATCCATCTGACTTGGTTACGAAGTGGATAATAAAGTGGATTTTTGAGGGAAACTGCTCTGTGCTTACTGATTACATTTATTCATAATCTAAAAAATATCAAAAACATGTTGTATCTGTTGTAAACAGCACAAATAGTAAAGCAAAGATGCCAATTTATCAGTGTTTTTTGGTTTGTCTTATCAAGGGAGACTGAATAACAGAATAATAGAGTCCTACCCACTGTTCAATCAGGAGACCCTATACCATTCCGAATAAATAGCTATCCAGTCTCTTCTTAAAAGTCCTCTACATCTCTACATTTTTTTTTATAATATGGTGGCCAAAACTGGATGCAGTATTCCAAGTGTGGTCTTACTAAGGCTTTATAAAGCGATGATCCAAACTCTGTCAAGGACCTTGGAATACTCATCTCTAATAATCGAAGTGCTAGAGCCCACTGTAACTACATAGCCAAAAAGGCATTAAGAGTTGTTAACCTTATCCTACATAGCTTTTTCTCTGGTAATATCACACTACTACCTAGGGCATACAAAACATTTGCCAGACCAATACTCGAATACATCTTATCAGTCTGGAACCCACATTATGTATCTGATATTAACACAGTTGAGAAAGTCCAGAAATATTTTACAAGAAGAGTTCTACACTCCTCTACCTTATGC
Organism: Notechis scutatus; assembly: GCF_049901735.1. Classification (NCBI taxonomy): domain Eukaryota; kingdom Metazoa; phylum Chordata; class Lepidosauria; order Squamata; family Elapidae; genus Notechis; species Notechis scutatus. The sequence continues at coordinate 263,664,180 of NC_142009.1, read as the reverse complement.
CACCAGACTTGAAATTCTAGACCTAGAAAACCTAGAACTATGCCATCTTCGGTCCGATCTAAGTATAGGATATAAAATGATACATTGCAATGTCCTACCTGTCAATGAATACTTCAGCTTCAACCATAACAACACTAGAGCAAACAATAGATACAAACTCAAGGTTAATCGCACTAAACTTGATTGCAGGAAATATGACTTCAGCAACAGAATGGTCTGGAATACTCTACGTGACTCTGTGGTTTCTTCCCCAAACCCCAAAAACTTTAACCTTAGACTTTCTACTATTGACCTCACCCCTTTCCTAAGAGGTCTGTAGGGAGCATGCATAAGTGCACCAAAATGCCTACCATCCCTGTCCTATTGTTTCTTTTATTTTTCTTATATGTACTCATTTCTTATATTCATAACTATGTTTATCCTTATACATATTATCTTGTAAGTGATTGACAAATCAAATAAATAAATAAATAAAAATAAATAAATACTTCACAATGATCTTGATTCTATCCCTCCTCTATCTAACCTAGGATTTCATTGGCTTTTTTGGCTGCCACCGCATACTGCTAACTCATATTTAGGAGATTGTCCACTAGGACTTGAAGATCCTGCTCACAGTTTCTGGCATTAAATCATGTTTCACCTAGCCCATACCTGTACAATTGATTTTTTTTACCACAGTACCTTTCTCTGCATTAAATTTCCCTTTGTTATATAGGGCCCAGTGTTCAAGTCTGTCGAGATCCATTTGAATCTTGTGCCTATCTTGTGGAGCCTATCTTCACTTATTGACTATTCCTGTCAGTTTAGTGTCATCAGTAAATTTGATAAGTCCCCTTCTTTTCCTCATCTAAATCATTGATGAAGATGTTAAAGAGTACTGGGCCTGAAATGGAACCTTGGGATATCCCACTGCTTCATTCCTTCCATGTAGATGTAGTTCCATGGAGGATCACACATTGGGTATAATTTGTCAGCCAGTTAAAAATCCATCTGAATACATTTATTGCTCCATGAACTAGGATAAAACTTATGATGAATAATACACCATAAAAAAGGATGTTAGAAATGGAGCAATCATACAATTTATAAAAATCTTGAACCCAGAACCAACTTTGCTTTAGGTAGTCTCCATAAGTAGAAATAGGAATCAAAAGCATACCTTTTTATGAATTGGGATCAGAAGTCTTCTTACTTAGGACTTTGAGTGACAGACACCTGCTGGAACTGTCAACATTCATTACCCTCAGTAAATATTTTGTTATTACAAATCTTATAGCTACAAAAGTGTCCTATGAATAAGTGATATACTTTTATCTATCTATCTATCTATCTATCTATCTATCTATCTATCTATCTATCTATCTATCTATCTATCTATCTATCTATCTATCTATCATCTATCATGTATTTATAAATGTAACATGTCTAAACTTTATAAATTAATAAAGTTTAAATTTGAGACTAGCATATCATCAATGATTTTCTTTTGCCAATGATTAATGCAAAATTTGCAGTGCTATTTTATACATGTTTGTCAAAAAAATCAGCCATATTGTTGGGTAGGATTTATGGTTTCAGTTGCCAATTAAGAATCCATGGGCAACATGTGAGATAATATATAATTCTTATCACATACTGTACAAAAATGAAAAATGTAATATAACTGCTTCAAATATCATTTTCTTTGTATTTCTAATAAAAGACTGCTTAAATGTTTTAAAGGCATTTTACTCTTCCTTTATTCTTGTTCTTTCCCCTGCATTCAGTTGCTGCTGCTGCTATTTTAACTTTATAAAACATGAATAATGTATTTCATTATTTTATTCTCAGTGTTATATATCTCATCTAGCTACATATGCTCTGTGATTTACTCAAAACCATAAGCATTTTGTTCTAACTTGCATGTAATTTTCATTGTGTTTGGAATTTTCTTTAATAAAAATATATTTGGAGCTGGCACTATCTAACAAAATATTAGATCTTTAAGATATTTGAACCAAGTGAAAGGAATTACTATAGTATTTCTTTTGGAAATTGACTTTTTATAAATGCTGTTTCCATCTTTGTTTCTAGTACAGTCAAGAAAATCTATCTAACAGTAAGCATATTTACATGCTCCTTAGGACCTAAATGTTTTTTTCATGCAGAGTTTTTGATTGATTGACTGATTTATTTATTATATTTGCACATAGGCTACATATTCCCTAAACTCATGGAAGCTTTCAATATTTGAATAGCAAAATTGCAATCACAAAATCCAGCCATCCTAACAATATAACATTCCACTAAAAACATAAGCATTTCAACCCCATAAAATTGTACATAAATAACACCAGGTTTCCTACCCATTCTGCTATAGATAAAAAGACACAAATAAGTAAGATGGTTTTCAAAGCTTTCCAAAGAGGGAAATGGAATCCCATCTCATCCAGGTAGGCAAGATCCACACTGAAGTTTTCCATATCCATTCATTTCGTGCAGCTTTTCTGAAATTTAACTCATGGAGTTACATAGGTCAGCTTTTCTTTTATCAATAAGGGTAGCTGCACTTGTCAGGTTGGATACTGTCCTAATGCAAAAGGTGCAGAGGTGATATTCAGCAGGTTCTGACCAGTTCTGGAGAACCGGTAGCAGAAATTTTGAGTAGTTTGGAGAACCAGCAAATACCACCTCTGACTGGAGATTTTACAGTATCCTTCCCCTGCCACACCCACCAAGCCATGCCCACAGAACCAGTAGTAAAAAAAAATTGAATCCCACTATTGAAAACTATTATTATATTTATAATAATATTACATTATTGTATTATTACAAATATAAATATTTTAAATGTATAATTATTAAGTTATATAATATTTGATCACATGTATATATAGTAATATATTTATTAGCCCTCACTTACTTATTCACTTGATATTTTAAGTCTAACACTCAACACTTTTTTTACAGGATAATGCACAATTATTTAATTAGGGACAAAATCCTGTAAATACTTGAAAAGCTCTTTCTTAAAATGGGGAAATTGTAAAATGGAATGGAATGGGGCCTTGGAGGTCTTCTGGTCCAACCCCCTGCTCAGGCAGGAAACCCTATAATACAGTATTTCAGACAAATGGTTATACAATCTCTTCTTAAAAACTTCTAGTGTTGAAACATTCACAATTTCTGGAGCCAAGTTGTCCCACTGATTAATTGTTCTGTCAGGAAATTTCTCCTTAGCTCTAAGTTGCTTCTCTCCTTGATTAGTTTCCACCCATTGCTTCTTGTCCTACCCTCAGGTGCTTTGGAGAATAACTTGACTCCCTCTTCTTTGTGGCAGCCCCTGAGATATTGGAACACTACTATCATGTCACCCCCTCATCCTTTTTTCCCCATTAAACTAGACATACCCAATTCCAGCAACTGTTCTTTATATATTTTATCTTCCAGTGCACTAATTATCTTTATGGTACTTCTTTGCACTCTTTCTAGAGTCTCAGCATCTTTTTAAAATCATGGTGACCAAAATTGGATGCAGTATTCCAAATGTGGCATTTCCAAGGCATTATAAAGTGCTGGGATTCAAATAATTTAACAAATGGCTGTCAGTTGGCTGTCATGGAAGGCATAGCCCATCCCTGTTCTCCAGCTCCATCACACATGCAAGACAAGCCTCATATGATGGCCAAACTGATCCTGGGTGAAGCGGTTGTTAAATTAACCCCCCTGCTTTCAAAGTAGATCCTGGGCACTGCACTGTGCTGTAATGGAGAAACAGGCAATGGAGCAGCTGGCACAAGGGAAGGAGGAGGAGCAGGGAAAAAAGTGGGAAGGCAGCCGTCTTCTTCCCTTGCACTGATTGCTCCATTGTCCATTTCTCCATTGCAGCACAGTGCAGTGCCCAGGATCCACTTTGATACAGAGGGTGGGTAGGTATTTTAACAACCTTTTCACCTGAACCAGTGTGATCCATCTGAATCCCACCACTGGTATTAACCACTTCACATGATCTTGATTATGATTAACTCATCATCTCTCTGTTAATGCAGCCTAGAACTGTGTTGGCTATTTTTGGCAGCTGCAGCATACTTCTGGCTCATTTTTAAGTGGTTGTCTATTAGGACTCCAAGATCTTTCTCACAGTTACCACTGTTGAGCAAGGTACTACCTATACTGTACCTGTTGAGAGAGGTACCGCCTATACTGTACCATTTGTTTTTCTTGCCTAAATGTAGTACCTTACATTTTTACCATTGAATTTCATTTTGTTAGATAGCGTCCAATATTCAAGTCTGTCAAGATCCTTCTGTATCTTAAGCCTATCTTCTGGAGCATTGGCTATTCCTACCAGCTTGGTGTTGTCTACAAATTTGACAGGTTGCTCACCTGTCCCCTCATCCAAATCATTGATGAAGATGTTGAAGACTAGGACTAAAACAGAACCTTGGGGTACCCCACTGAATTCTTACTTCCATGTAGATGCAGTTCCACTGAGGAATATACAGTGAGTGCATTTGGTTAGTCAGTTATGAATCCATCTGGTGGTGTTGCTGTCTAATCCACATTTTTTTTCTATTTTATCAAGTAGTAGGCTATGGTCTACATTATCAAATGTCTTACTGAAGCCCAAATAAATTATAGGCATAGTATTCCTCTGTGTCACTTTGTCAAAGAATGACTAAAAGCTCTAAGAATAGCACATAGAAATGCTTGCCTATGAAGTGCCAGGCTTTGATAAACTTGCAAGCATGGTGGGTGATAATATGGCTGATGATTCATAAATTCACCACGTTTGCAATTCCATCAACAGACACATTGACCTACAACCAGCCTATGAATCCCTCAAAATTCAAATCAACTGCACAGCCAACTAACAACAGCACTGACTCTCAACCAACTCACACAATCCACCCCACACTCCACCCCCAACCAGCACTTTCTCTCCCAATGACCCTTTAATGATGTGGCCTCTCCATCCCAAGATGCATCCCAAGACCCTCACTTGTTACAACCCCCACCTGACCCATCACAAGACCCTCACCTGAAGTGACATTCCCATTACAAGGCCTACTGAATACACAAAGCCCTTACAAAGAGAAGAACATTAACATCCCCTAAAGTCTACTGAAGATGTTACCTAGCCTGGTAATGAAACATTCGGAAACCAACCCACAAGCTCACAGAATGAACTTCTACCCTCAGATTCATTCTTATTTATCCTAAATAACCCATGCTTGACATTTCCCAATCAGGATGAAATAGATAATGTGATGCTTCCTGACAGTTAATGGAACCGATAATGGCTGAGACAATTCAAAAGAACAAAGTTGGGACTTGAACTAAATGAATCTCAAGTTTAATTGAAAAGCAGGAAGGTCTGAAAAGTTAAGTTCTATTTTCCTCCCTTACAGCTTTAAATTTATGTTCAAGAAACCTCGTTGATTAGCATTAAGACTAGCATTGACACACACAATGACAAAAATGTGTGCAGGTACATAATGGGCAGGACTTTACTGTGATGTCACAGTGCACTTATCATCATTTTGATGAAATAATAGTATGCTGTCAATTCCTCTGCTCTAACAGAGGTAGCATTTTACTCTACTTCCTTAGATATGCCCCATTTAAAAAGTTATTGTACCATCTCTTCATCTATCTTTCAAAGATTCAAAGGGAAAGAAAAGACAAGGAAATGTGTTGCATAAGCATCCTTCCACCAGTTCAGGCTGGAATCTGAATAAACTAAATTTACAATTTATAAAAAAAAAAGGTTACATCTACAGTGGTTAAAAGAATGATTCATTGTTATACCTTAAAATGCAACAAAGAAGTGGCTGGGGAACTAAATAAGGCAAAAATAGACATGTGGCTTCATGCAGACTTTTCATCTGATGTCCAGTTGTGTGGTTTTTCTTTTCTTTTTCTTTTTTCCTTTACATCTTGAATGCAAAAGCCGATGAAAGGCCAATGAAAAGCCGTACCAGATGCACTAGACTGCATAGCTTTACTAACACAAATTGATGGGAACATTTACACTTCAAAATGTAATTTTTGAATGTATGAAATTATCTAAGCTGGAATGTGGCTAGCGTAATAGCCTGGTGTCTGCACCTGCAGAATGTTAGAATCCTCCCTATATCTAGCTAATAATTTCAGAGTTATCTTCACTGTTATTCTCAACTCTTGTGTTAACAGATGTTAATTGTTCCTATTGGAACTATGAATTCATGTTCTTCCTGCTTTTTTTCTTCTTCTTTCAAACACATTTTCCTTGTCGATAAAAGAATGGTAAGACATAGTCCTCATATGTGTTCTTTCTGTGTGGATTAGAGCTCATGCCATTCCTGAAATCTCAGAACCAAATTGTGCATACAAAATCCAACATCAAGGACCACAAAGGTCATTTGCTGATATTTTTCCGCAGCAGCATTATTGTCTGTTAAATGAAATTTTACTGGCTTAAAACCTCATTATGCTCACCGTGGGTATTACACATAGCATAGTTCACTTGGTTTACTTCATTTCTGAGCTGGGTACTTGATGCTGTTGTCCTGTAACATTGCCAATCCACACTTGGTAAAGCAATTGGGAAATTTATGTACTTTCAGAGTTAGTAACATATCTTTCCTGAAAAAGTCTTAACCTTAGACTGTCTACTATTGACCTCACCCCTTTCCTAAGAGGTGTATACATTTATACTTATTATCTTGTAAACAATTGGCAAATCAAATAAATAAAATAAATAAATAAATAAATAAGTCAAAGTCCCATGATTGTGATCTGTTGGTATTGCTATCGGGTAAACCACATCCTTTAGCAGATTTGTATATTTATAACAATATTTGAGAGAAGATATGGAAGTGTATGGGGGGAAATTAACAGAAACTGATTATGGACATGAAATATTTGTTCAATGTGTGTATGAGTGTGTGTGCGTGCACACATGCACTTGGAAGCTTGTACAATGATATTCATCCATGATTTTTATTCATATTAATTTGTGAAATATATTCGATATTTAAAGAATTGTAAAAAGTAAGGAAAGCAGTAAGATCCCCTTTACGATTATTAACAGTCATTCCTACAGTGATTTTATTTTTGTGCTTAAATAATGAAAGTTATGACTTAAGGCATTATTTGTAAAAATTTTAAAAATGTTTTTGTTAAATATTCAAATCAAGTCAGAAAAATTATGCGGGGAAAAAACCACATGGAACACTGTATTTTTTGCATTTTTTAAAAAAAATGTTTGTCCCACTGTCATCTGGATTTTCCTGTGAGAAGTAAAATGTCAAATGCTATGTAGGAAACAGTGCTAAGAAAAATGAATTAAGTCTGCAAATGTAGTTATGCATTTTGAACCAGATCTCATCACAATCTGGGGAGCCAAAGCCAAAGTATCTTTTGCAATACCAAATAATGATACATGCCCTTACCTTGTTTCTCTGTGTGAAATTACTTGTGATTAATTCTACATTGCAAAAGCGAGTTCAAAGCCAAACTGTTCAGTATTGGGATTGTGCCACACCATATTTGCATCCCTTTAAAGCAACTGGAAAAGTCACATTTCTGCATGAAGAAAATTGTGATGGTTTTATTCATGTAAATTTTATAAATTTACAATTTACAAAAAAAATTACATATACAATGGTTAAAAGAATGATTCATTGTTATACCTTAAAATGCAACAAAGAAGCAGCTGGAGAACTAAATAAGGCAAAAATAGACATGTGGCTTCATACAGACTTTTCATCTGATGTCCAGTTGTGTGGTTTTTCTTTTCTTTTTATTTTTTCCTTTACATCTTGAATGCAAAAACTGACAAAATAATGTACCAGATGTGCTAGACTGCATAGCTTAACTAGCACAGAAAAGAAGGCAATGCAATCAGTCCAGGGACAATGCAAAAGAAGGAGTATTTTGCTGCAAAATGCAAGAATGAAGGAAAGGGGAAAAGGAATAAAAAGATGCTAAAAATGGGCAGGCATTTGCAGATTAAAAGAACATAAACTTTGTTTATTGATAGCAAGGAAGACTTCCTCTCTTCTCTTCTAACTGCTATATAAAGATGAAATTTGAATAGCAACAGATTAGGAAGAAAGGGGTTAAATTCTCCTTAAATTTTTACTTTACATAAAGTCAAATCCAGACTAATAGCTTCGTGTTTCTTAATTAATATAAGTTACAGGTATATGTCATATTTGGGACTTTTTAAAAAAGCTTTAGTTAGTAGTTTTGTACAAAGTTAATGAATAATTATTATATTGTTTGCTCTCTTATAGCTCAAGCATTTATCTACCTCAGAAACCCAAATGCTAATGTATTAAGATCAGACTTAATGACATTACCACTTACCACTAGAAGCAGTTAAGTGGAAGTTTCACACTCAAATCAACACAAGTGCTGTTTGAGAGCTAGTTCATTAACCCAAGGCATGCAACACTGAACACTTTTTCATCTGTTGATACAAAAGTCTCTAGTGAGTCAAAAATAAAGAACATGAAGAGTATTACAGTATGCCATTAAACATACATTTACTACATAGGAAAAATGCCATTGTAAAATCAAGGTACTTTTTCAACATATCAATTTGGCCATAGGTCTCAGCCATTGCTCATTTATCAGAACAGAATATCCAAATGTGTTTTTTGTTTTTTTTGAGAAAAACAACATAAGCATAATAAATATCAACCAGCCATTTTTGAATGTTCACAGATGAGGGTGGAGTGTGTGTATGTTCTTGTAGAAGCAGCAATTAATTTGGGAAAGAACCTAGTAAGAATCTGAATTTCCAACATCTATATACTTCTGCTTCAAAATAGTATCATACTGAAGCTACTCAGTCCATCTCTATTTCCTCTGCAGAATTGTCGATTTCCACAGAAAATAGTGTAGTCAAAAACTGAAGTTGTGGTTCAAGTACTTGGAAATCATTGCAGTTAAATATCAAGTTGTTTCTGTATGCAAGAAATGATATCTGACAATTCCATTAAAGATCAGAGTACAGCCTTATCCAGAGTAGAGAAATAGACTAAAATGGCCAAGAGTTCTCTTCCCCTAAAGTAAGCTTCAGTTTCAGTAATTTAATAGTGTCCTGCAGCTGTCTTAACACTGGTTTTCTATTTTGAAGCTTCAGGTTTAGTGCTTTCAGGTGATCAGTTACATCTCTTAGAAAAGCAAGATTGCAGAATAATCTAGATGGGAAACTGCCTTTCAATTTCATGAAGGAATTAATGTCCACCTCAGAACATTCTCATGAGTCAGCCATCTAACTCTGACATGGTATGGAAGTTTGCCGTACTCACCATATCTACTTCTGAGAAAGGAAGGTATCTTCCTGGGATTCAGCCTTCAATCATTTGTGAAATTAATGGTTTTATATTCATAAAGCCCTCATTTTTATGCTTTTACCGTACAGAACTTATGTCACAAAATGTAAAATATGCTAGTAAAGTTGATTCATCTTGTAAAGAGGGTATTGAATTTATGCTTGATGGAGTGTAATCTTTTAGATCAAAATAATTGCCCATTTGTTTTATCATTATAGTTGACCAACAGTACCCATCTATCATAAAATCAGAAAAGAGGTTGATTTTAATGGACAGAACATATGCTTACTTCATGGCACATAATTTTTGAACATGTACATTTCGTTGCAGGTTGCAGAAAATGACTTGAAAGTTGGTATGAAGCCCACAAGTTTAAGAACTCTAAAATGGAGTCAGGCACATATAGAAACCTAGTTTAGGTATTGAAATCACCTAACCAATATGACTGTTTTTAGAACCCATTCTAAATTGAAAATCAGTGCTAAACATTTATTTATGAATGTATTAGAGCAGGGGTGGACAGTTAATTTTTCCAAGGGGCTACATGAGATTGTTGTGGAGGGCTGAATAGGCTGGGAAGGTGCGTAAGCACAGCCTTGAGGGAGTGTGTATAAAATGCACAGGTCAGTATTGTTAATTTGTGGTGAGAATGGAATTTAGGCTATATATAACCAAATTTAGGCTATATATTATTTGTGTTCACTTTCATCTTCTTCCTACATGAATGCAATAATTCAACTGCCCCACTACAGTTTACTAAATGGTTTCCAAGTGTTAATATCTTTCTGATCATCTCCTTAGTTTTCCCTTCAAATCCATTTCATCTATATCTTTCTTTTAAATTCATGAGTCAATTTATGAATTAAAAGAAGATTGATTCACTCCAAAAATGAAGTTAGGGTAAAGTGGGCTTGGATTTTTTTTCTGCTCTAGAAACGTAAATATCATCCTAATTATCTGGTTGCTTCTAGTTTAGCAAGCTGAATGAATGCTTTGATTGTATTCGGTTAGTCCAGAGTTAGATTTGGGTAAGCTCTGTGATCCTAGACATTATATAATAACAAATCTAAATCATAAAAATGTACAGCTGCTCAACCAAACAAACAAACAAAACATGGTTATGTCTCACAAAAAATAACAAAATCCTGGAAGTCACTGTATAATAGTTCCTATCCATAAAGGTCAAATGGGCCCTGCCAATGACTACATAGCTTCCAGGACTGAGAAATAATCACTTCCAGGTTTATTTATGGCCATCTGACCACTATGCCTGATTAAAAGAGATAATTGCTGCCAAGATCTTTTTTCAAAACACGATTCTAGTCTTGACCTTACCAAGTATGACATATATATGCTTGTTACCTTCTCTTCCTGTTCACAGTTGTTTTGTTGTGTCTGTTGTTTTGACAGTTACTGACAAGTGTCAGCTTACACAATGAATTATGCCTGTGACACATTCTCCCCCTCATTCCACATTTCCTGTCTGGCAATCATTCATAGTCCTGCACTTGTTCTTAAGAAAAGGACCGGCCTATGTTTATATCATTGTTACCAATTGACCTCTTTACCTGCAGTCTTGTCCCTCCCGAATCTCATCATCCACATTTATCATCTCCTTGGGGTTTTCTTCATTGCTTCCTGATCTCCCTGCCCTTGTGTTTTCATCAGACCCATCATAATGCACAGGACGCATTCAAAGTACCTTCCTTGTTTCATTCTTTCAAATATTCAGTCAGGCAAAGAGTATCTGCTTCCAATAACATAAGGATTTTCTACATGACATTCTGCAGTTCTGAAGGACAGGGAGATGAGTTTAGCTAACAGGGTATACATTAATAAGTGTTCAATTTGCTTCTGGAAGTCGATGGAATAAATGCCTGCCTTTTGTCATAAATTGGTGTCAGCAGATATTTTAATATTCTATCACTAATTTTTTCTCTTGCTACCTTTTGGAAGAATTAATGGCAGACTCTAGTTCCATGTATTTCCCCCGCCCCCCTTAAAAGCAATTAAGGAGGTAAATACTACTTGTTCTACAGTTTGATTCTTCTTTCAAAAAACCATCTCGGTCCATAGCAGTTTACATTCCATGAGATTTAATTTATTAATTGCTGTTTATTTGTGGTTTCTGTCCTAATGAATCGGATTGGTAGTCCTTAATTCTCTGGAGAGTATTAAATCACAAGCCAGAAACACAGGGGCTAGAAAATTCTTCATCAGCTAAGGGGAAGATGGCTTCTGAAATGTGACTTCTTTCCATTCTGAAATAGCTTCAGGCTCTTTGAATTAAACTTGAATCTTCGAAGGCAGTAATCAAAGGCAGAGTTCCTCTGTATTCCTGACATGCCAAGTCCTTTTGCCCAAGACAGTGAAAAAAAAAACTATTGAATTACAATCCTTTTGCACACGATTCTCACTCATCCTGATTTGGTGACAGCTGGTTGATTTGTATAGACTTGAAGAAAAGCAACTTTGTTTGACATAGAAAAGGGAAGAGTTAAAATCTACTGCCAACATCCTACGATGGGTGTGTCTGTCAAAAAATGTTAAAAAAAAAATCTGGGATAAATTTTAATGAGTAATCCTAGCATCTGCGTTTCATGGAGATGATAGCTCTCCTGATGCCAAGATACTTCAGAAAATATATTAGTGACCAGAATCTTGTAAAACCAGCCCTGCCATTTCATGTAGAGCAGTCCTGCTGAGACTAACAAAAAGTGATCGGATTCAGGAAAATAGCACAAGGGGGTAAAAAAATGAAGGAACAAACTGATATTTGGCTAATGCATTTAAGCTTTTTAAAGGTACAAATAAGGAAGCAGCAAAATATTTTGGACTGGTATATAGTATGATCCAAGACATTCTGCTTGTTGTTGAATGTGGCTTTATTATTGTTTTTGTGTGTTTGTGTATTATTTTTTATTAAGGATTATGATTACAGTAGTAAAAAAACTAATACCAAAAAAATTAAAGAAAAAAGAGAATAGAAAAAAAGTACAAGAAAAAAAGAAAAGAAAAAAAGAAAAGATAAAGAATATAATAAAGAAATATATAAAGGAGTGACTTGGCCTTCACTGCAACAAGTATACACAAATTTAATAAGTCTCCCCCTATAAGGTTACAAACAAATATCTCTTCATTCCATATCTTATCCTTTATCTATAAGCAAACCCATAAAACAGCAACTTTTTAATCTTGGTGTCAACAAAAAGCCCACAAAGGATTGCCAGACATTTTTTTGGGGAAAAAAAAGCTTTCAGCCTTAATAAAATAAACCAATGTTATATTGGTTTCCCTTCTCTTTCTTCCCTTTTCTGTCTGTTTGTCCATCCATCCTTTCATCTGCCTGCCTGCCTGCCTGCCTGCTTATCTATCATCTATCATAACTGAACAGTGTGGAGCATTTGGCATTGGCAGACCATGTCAAAATGGTTCTGGTGGTGTAGAAACACTCAGGTTGTGACTCATAAGCTGGGAAAGTGACTTCAATAGATCCCAGGAATATCAGTGCTCTCTTCCAGAAGAGTGCAGTGATAGCAACAGCTAATCCTGTGCAGAATTCTCAAATACCCAAGTCATTTTTAAAGGACCTGAGATTGAAAAAGATGCATATCACACATAGGGTGAGAAGATTATATTATTATATTAATTATATTATGGCTCATTGCAAAGTCAGACAGATGTTTGGAGTGGATTTGGCATTTTGGTCTACCTGGTGATGGTGATGATCATCATCTTTTGTTCATCATCATTGTAAGATTTGGGCTTTCTGTTTAATTTTTATTTATCCCATGGCACAAACTACAGTAATTCAAGGATTTAACAAGGCTCTTTTGTAGATTCAATAACAAAACATTTTCCAGGTCATTCTCTTGATTTGTCATTCATATTTCACTTTTAATTTTCAGAACTTAAACCAACTTAAAATTATGACATTTTGTGTCAGTTTGTAGAATCCAGTATCTATCTATCTATCTATCTATCTATCTATCTATCTATCTATCTATCTATCTATCTATCATCTATCTATCTATCTCATCTGATGGCACATGATGGCAGATGAGATTCTGCTGAAATGTTGCTACAACTTTAAAAGCACAACTATAGTGATGTGGGAAAATACCCGAACAAAGCTGAATACCATACATATAAATACCCGCGAAAACTTAAGAAAACAAATATATATATTTGAAACAAACAGTGCACAACATCTCAGACAAGATCCTCACCAAAGCCGAAACCAAGGTCCTTTCAAAAGGATTTAACTTCGCTGTCGCTCCCAAACACATCCCCACAGAAACCATCACATGCGGAGTTGAAACCAGCCTGACCAAAACCAACCCTGATGATGCTAATAGAATCAGACTCGAAATCAGCAACATCCTCTGCACCAGCAAACCACCCAAAAGCAACTTATCCAAAGAAGAACAAACTGCACTACTTAACCTGAAAGAAGACACCAGCATAATAATCCTACCAGCAGACAAGGGCAACACGACAGTGGTTATGAACACATCTGACTACCAAACCAAGTTAACCAACCTACTCCAAGATGCCACATACAAACCCCTAAAGACACACCCCACCACCTACCTAGAAAAAACCACCAGATCCAAAATAAAAGCCTCCCCCATCAGTGAAGAAATCCAGCAAAGAATCATACCCAGGGAGAAATTATCCAGATGCCCTAAGCTTTATGGTCTCCCCAAGATACACAAAGAAGGAACCCCACTTAGACCAATAGTCAGCTCCATAGGCTCACCTCTACAAAATCTAGCCAAATTTCTTGCCAAACAACTACAGCCCTATGCAGAATCCATCAACTCACATGTAAGAAACTCATTCCAGTTCATCGAGATCATAAAGAAACAAAACTTACAACCCAGTGACCTACTAGTGAGCTTCGATGTCATATCCCTCTTCACCCAAGTGCCAATAAAAGAAGCCTTGACAGCCATCCAAAACAAATACAACCCCCCCAAGCACATCCTAGATCTGACCAACCACTGCCTATCCAATACATACTTCACCTACAATGGACAAAAATACAAACAAATAGAAGGAGCACCCATGGGATCACCCCTCTCACCTGTCATCGCAAACCTCTACATGGAACACTTTGAAACACAAGCTCTAGAAAAATATGATCACAAACCCAAACTCTGGCTCAGATACGTAATCTGGCCACACGGGAAAGAAAAACTGAACAACTTCCTCACACACCTCAACAGCCTACACCCAAAAATACAATTCACCATGGAAACAGAAGCTAACAATCAACTTCCCTTCCTAGATGTCTTGGTATACAAAAAACCCAATGGCTCCCTAGGACATACCATCTACCAGAAGAAAACACATACAAACCGCTATCTACACGCACTCTCACACCACCACCCAGCACAGATCAATTCCGTAGCCGAGACACTCATCTCCAGAACAAAATGCTTAGCCGATGAACAACACCTAAAAACCGAACTACACACTCTCACCAACGTACTAACAGCCAATGGATTCCAAAGAAAGAAGATTACCCACCTCATCCAAAAAGAAACCCCAACCAAAATCCAAGACAGAGAACAAGAGAACGGCAAAGCCCTCCTCCCATATATAAAAGGCACTACAGACAAAATCAGCAAGATCCTCCAAAAACACAACATTAAAACAGCATTCTGCACAAACAGAAAAATATCCACCATCCTAAGAAACCCTAAAGACAAAATCGAGTTAGAAAACCAAGGAGTATACGAAATCCCTTGCACCGCCTGCCCCACCACATACATTAGACAAACTAACAGAAGAATAAGTGTACGCATTGAAGAACATAAGAACTCAATCAAAAAAGAAGAACCGACCTCTTCCCTGGTCCAACACCTCAAAGCCACAGGATATAAGATTGACTTTAAAAATACCAGAACTATCACCAAAACCGAACACTTCAACAACAGAATAATCAGAGAAGCCATAGAGATAGAAAAACGCCCACACAGCATGAATAAAAGAGATGACACCTCCCGCCTACCAGCCATTTGGAAACCCGCCCTCATGAACAGACAAGTACCTAACATGAAGAATGACACCAGACCCACACCCACGAGGGCCACACAAGATGCCACCCCCACACTTCCACGTAAAAAGCAGACTCACACCCACATGGAAGATGAGACACGACCACGGACCAGAAGCCGCACTGCAGCTGCATCACTACCCACTTCAAACCCCTCCGAGCCATACATGAAGCGAACTGACCCCCACCATAAAGATGCAGCACGACCACGAACAGCAAGATCACAGCTCACCAGCTCAAATCCCCCAGCAACTAAGACTAACCTGAGCACAACCAAGCCCCCACCTGAACAGAACACACCTCCAGCCAATCAGAACACGGCCAACCCCCCAACCAATCAGAACACAGCCAAACCCCCACCCAATCAGAACACAGCCAAGCCCCCACCCAATCAAGTCACACCCCCACTAGCAGTTAAAAGGAAGAAGCAGCTGCAAGCTCACATCACTCTGAGAAGCACAGAGCTGAAGACACAAGCCTGAAGATGATGAATGAGACTTCATTGAAACGTTGCCTAGATACTTCCAATCTTACGCGGGAAAAACCCGAATAACCATATATATATATATATATATATATATATATATATATATATATATATATATATATATATATATATATATATATATATATATAGTATTCAGCTTTGTTCGGTATTTTCCCACGCATTGTAGTTGAGCTTTTAGTTGAGCAACGCCAGCAGAATCATCTGCCATCATCAGGCTTCTATAGTGTTCGCGCCTGTGAGTCAGGCCCCCACAGTTGTTTGACTCACAGACGGACACAATACAGAAGCCTGATGATGGCAGATGAGATTCTGCCGAAACGTTGCTACAACTTTGGGAAAATACCCGAACAAAGCTGAATACCATACATGTAAGTACCCACGAAAACTTAAGAATATATATATATAGAGAAGCACAGAGCTGAAGACAGAAGCCTGAAGATGATGAATGAGACTTCATCGAAACGTTGCCTAGATACTTCCAATCTTACGTGGGAGAAAACCCGAATAAGCAAAGATCCACATACAAATACCCGCGAGAACCTCAGAAAACAAATATATATATATATATATATACACAATATATATATTAAGATATATATTATATATATATATATCCTTCTGCTTATAATATTTAGTCCTATTTAGTGTCATTTATTAGAGTTAAGTGACACTGTTCAGAATTAAAAAATAAACTCACCTGCAGTTTTTCAAACTTACCATCCTGAAGGTCTCTAATAAACTTAAGATGATTAATGGAAATTTCAGAAAGTAATAGAAAATGAATCTGGCATTATGATTGTTATTAATATCATTATTCAGAGACTGAGGCATATCAGTTTTTTGGAACAAAAATAAGGAAAGAAATTTGCACCTGAGGATAATTAATTCATCTGGCTTAAACTTTCTTGAACTAAAATGTACTTTATTAGATATGTGTGATATTGCCCTAAGTTAAACATATATAAGTATATGATTAAGTAGGGCATTGTAAATAATAGGAATAAAGAAATAAAAATATGCTTCATGAGAGATAATAATTATCTGCTCCAAATGCTGATTCCAAGAATTTTTAGTCTTCTGGCAAAATTGCAATTTTCTGCCAGAAGAAAGTTGATTTTGCTTTTAAATTAAGCATGTTTTTCCAATGAAATAATTTATTCGGTTTCCTTAATATGAAGATATAAAATTTTCATTATGAATATTCTATAATCTACATTTTGCTATATAACAAAATAGAATTGTAACAAGAGACCAGAAGAAATGTTGAATCTCAATGGTACTAATTTCAAGGCAGAAATAACAGTTAAGGTATTTCAAAAATAAGAAAATAAGATTCTGCTATATAATTTTATAACCACATTTAAGAAATCTATCATTTATATTCCATTTATGCTTCAATAAATTTCAAAGTTTTTGAACTTTGGTAATATTTTCCTTGATTGTTCATATATGTATAAAAGACATTTTTATTGATTCATATTAACTCTGTCTTTTTTCTTGCAGGAGTAATGTTATCTTCATTAAGAAACGAATTATTTTATCAAGCCAACTGTCCTTCCTATCAAACATTAGATAAGATTTCTTCAGGTAAGACAGATCATAGCTTGAAGATATATTATAGCCAATCTATAAAATATGAAGTCATATTTGCAGAACAAACATGTATTTTTCTTATTTATCTCAATAGTTAATTATGAATAAGTCCCAATGTTGCATCATTAATTTTATGTTTTTATTCTCACAGAATTGTGAGAACATTGGCTCTTCAAATTTCTTGATGACAATTTATATTAGCCAATTGTGCTGTTGCCATAGGTTTTTCTTTTAACTGCCAATATCCATGTATTACTTAGTATAAAATTAATGCTTCAATTCTAAGTATATTTATGCAAAAAATAATTCCCATTTGTGTAATAGATTTTAATTTTTAGTACATGCATGCAACATTGCATCTAATGTGTTCACAATAAATAACAATTTAATTCTGGAAATATAGCACACCAAGAAGGATCTAGTAAACTTAACATGATATAACAAAAGGATTTGCAAAGATGATCATGAATTCAACATAAGGTTGGAGATATATATGTTCATAATATAATATTAATACAGCTTAAAGACAAATATATATCTTTCAGCATAACTGTTACATGCAAGCAGGATCTTATTTCACAAGATGCATTCCATAGACAGAAAAATTTCTTGAGATATATTCAGAGATACCCATAAAAATGATACCTGTGTTTTCTTACCATGAAATTGGAGTATTTACTGATCAATAAAAACATGAGATGGCTAGAATACAGGGGTGCAGCTGGAAATAAAACTGGGAGACTATGATTTCCATTCCTACTTTTGGCATGAGGCCAGCTAGGTGACTCTGAGCCAGTTACATTCTCTCAGACCTATGATGAAGGCAATGGCAAGCTAGTTCTGAGAATTTTGCCAAGAAAACTGCAGTTTGCCAGAAGGCACAAATCAGAAGCAAGTCTGATATTTTTAAAAAAAAAATGCATCTGAAAATAAGGTTATTTATAATTTTGGGTAATGTATTATATTGTCAAAGACAAAAGAAATAAAAATATGCTATTGCTGTTAGTACAATCTTGCCAGCTTCTTTCAACTTAGAATTCTCTGTGAAAAGATCAGGGAGAAGCAATTTTCCACGACTAATAACTTCATTTTTTATTTGCTATCATATTCAAAGAGAAAGAAAGAAAAAAAGAGGGTAAGGAAGGAAGGAAGGGAGAGAAAGAAAGAAAGAAAGAAAGAAAGAAAGAGAGAGAGAGAGAGAGAGAGAGAGAAATCTGATGTGCTGGCTGAAGCACAAAGCTATTAAAAACAAAGCTGATACCTAGGTTTTTGTTGACATTTGATGAGCATGGTTTTGTGCCAAGAATTTCAGTCCAAAAAGAGAAGCATTTGTGTTCAATTTTTTTCTTGTACGAGAAAAAGGGAAAAAAAAGAAAAGCGTCTAAGATATCATACATGCTGTGAAAACACTATTATTTTCCCCCTTTTCATGACAGGGCCGCTAAAAAATTTCCAAGTAGAATTTTGTCAGTTCCCTTGAAACTGTTACTACCTTTGGGCTTAGCAACGAAAGTTCAAGCCTAGAGGCTAATTTATTTCAAACCTATAAGCATCTGAAAATAGAGGACTGAAATGAAAGTGTCTTTAAACTACTGGGAAACGCCACCAACTTTCATCTGTGAGTACTTGAAAAGGATACAGGAAACTGCGCCTACAGCATATGTGGAAGGAGAAGTTATTATCTAGTTATCCCATGAAACTTTAGGCTCTTGATCAGACTCTTTTTGTAATCTTATTGCTTTTCCTCTGTTTCTTTATCTTCTTTACTGGCCTACTTACACACATAGCAAAAAAGTTGGTAAAACAGCTGTTCTTAGAGGTTACTTAATTTAATCTACCTACAGCTACAAAATCAACATAGGCCAACAGTTTCTTGTTTAATTATTATCATTCTGACTATGGAAATATGTGGCAGATAGTCTTCTACATGTTTCTCATTGGTAGCTGAAATGGGGCAGCCAACCAGGGAAACCTTAAAGGATTCAAACTGTTTCCTTTGTGTACATAGGCCTCTGGACTTTTTGCCTTTCTGTCTGTCTGAGTCTTCACACTCTGGCTTCCCTCACTGAAAGAGTGCACAGCTGCAACTGCAAGATTTCTAACCCTTGATTTGTAGTTTTCGTATTTTCCTTTTGCCAACTTCAGGAATGAAGCTGGTAGAACTGCTTCATATGAGACCTTCTATTACTATCGGGGCATCAGTAGTACTCTCCAGCAAGCCACAAGAGTGAGGGGACCAAAGAGGAGGAGCCCTAAGATTAATCCAAGGTTCCATATCTGAGCCATTGCCCCAAGAAAAATGAATAGAATACTTTGGACACACCTAGGAGTCTCTGGTCCAAATTAGCAGGTGAATTTGGCATCAATTACAAACAAATCGCTTTATCTTGAAGAGCTGCAGAAAACTCTGTCTCAGCTTATATCTACCTATCCTGAATCTAGCTTTTAAACTTTGCTATCACAATTACAGATTCAGTGAGTTATATAAAGTTAAGCCAATTGAAATCAGTTATCAATTTTCCTTGATAAAAATTTTCCCCCTCATTTTGTCAGCAGTAAAAGCAAAGAGGACTACGTGCAAGATCATCTATTTGTCCAAATCATCTGCCAGTTTCTTCCCATTACTTCTTGCATTCTTTCACACAACTAGTTTTCAAGAGGCAGCAGCAATGCGAGACATAGAAAGGATGCCTGCCATTCCCAGTGTTTGGGATATCTGGCTTAATAAATTGTGAGTAAATTGCCCATAAGATCTTGCAATAACTTCTAGAAAATATAATCTTCATAAAGGGCAACTGACATCACACCAGCCTTTTATTTGTTGTGGCATTTTACCCACAAGAAAAAGAAATATTAGAAGGGTTTGGTCTATGCATTTGACTGTCTGTGAAAAAACAGGCAAATTTAGAGCAATTAAAATTAATTGGAGAAACTGTTGATTGCAGCAACATTAGTTATTTGCTCTTGGACAGTGTCCTTTCCCCCCACTGTTGTTGTTTATCATGGTTTGTTATATATTCTGTCTTTTCCGCAGATACATTTGTTCAAACAACTGTTTTTAAGATGTCACTTTAGTCTATACCCATAATTGTGCTACAGATATGCATTTCTTAAAAAAACAAATAAAAAACCCTACCTTTCCTCAATTGGATGCATGCTCAGATAAATAGATATATACAGATTAAGGCCTTAATAATCTGTGTGTGGGGGCATTCTGAAGAATTATGTTTTCTATTAGTTTTCCTACTACTTTGTGGCAATATTATTTTCTTTATGGTTGCATTGTTCATTATTTCACATCGTTGACCTCCTTTAGTTCTCAAATGGCAAAATGATTACAAATCTGAAACATGAATTAGAATGAGTAAAATGTTTCAGCTGGGGATGTAATATACAATATTCCAATAACTGTTGCTGTTATTGATATTCCTGTCCTTCTTCAACCATTTTTTTTATTTCTTTTCCATTACGCATATGTTTAAATTATTTCCGTTAGCAATTTATCCCCCAAATAAGCAGCATTTGGTTAAACAAGATAATCTGTTCAAAATGTCACAGCCCACTGTTTCTTATCCTTAGTTCTATTCTGGTACTTGGAGAACATTGTTGGCTCATTTTGAAACATGGTGTTTGAATGTCACCTTCTTCCTTCTCTAGAAAAAAAATCTTCTATAATCTAACTATTGTGTGAGATTGATTATGTAAAAATATTCACATTTTCCATGTGGTTGGATTTGATGTAATGTATCCCGTATTAACATAAGGTGTTATTTCATATAAATTTGGATGAAGTTTGATATTGCTATTGCCAAATTGTTACCATTTCCTTGTTATAAATGACCTTTTACAATATCTTGCAGAATTCAAGCTTGAATATATTTCAAGATTTAAGTGGAACCATTAGATAGAGAATACAATGATGGGGAATTAAACAAAATTAAAAAGTCATACATTTCTCCTTTATGACTTCAAGTTATGCATGCTTGTTCTCTCATACGATGATCATTAGATTATGTGAGTAAGGAGTCATGAGCAAATTTGAGATGCTTGAGAAATGGTTCACACAGCTAAAGCTGGATTTCTCCTAAAATGCATTCCTACTCTGCCTAGGAAAGCCAACATATAACTTATCCATACAATGTCTAAAGTAAGTTCTAGTAGGCTCCTGCTTTGCATGTAGAAGCCCTATGTCCCATGCACCCATAGTTGTGCACCTTATAAGAACTTGCTCTCATTCTGTCTGGAAAAAAAGACAAAAAAATAAAGTCATTCCCCCCCCCCAAAAAAAAAAAACAGCTATTGATCCAAAATAAATGTGCAACCAAACTGATAACAGTTATCTCAATATAAAACTCTGGTAAAAGAAAACCATGCAAAATGAAAGTGACTAATCTTGCCCATTCAGATGTCGTTGAAAATGTAATGGCTTCATTATTTCCAGTTAAAATAATTAGAATAAGATAATTTCATAAACTATTTTATCTGATATACTGTAGGTTAAAAGTTTTATATTTATTTTTTATCCAATTTTAACACAAATGAAATATTAGTTTTATTCATGTCACCATACTAAAATTAGATTAGGTTAACACTTCTTGAAAGTGTCAAGTGATGGCGTTCCCACAACTTCCGAAGGCATGTCCAGTTCCTGCAACCGTTCATTGTATGTTTTAGTCTTCGGTCCCCTAATCATCCTGGTTGCTCTTCTCTGCACATTTTCTAGAGCCTCAGCATCTTTTTTATAGTGTGGTGACCAAAATTGGATGCAGTTCTCTATATCAAACAATACAAATGTTTCTTATTTTTTTAAACCATTTATAATCTATTTTTTATGCCAAGACAAACTGGAATTGGTCCACCAAAAACCCTAATGTTTCAAATGTTCATTGGAGCTGATTTTAGCTTAGGAAAGAAAGACAAACATACATTAAAGAACATAAACATTTTATTTGTTTCATCATGACTTTTCTTATGTTCTTATACCTGTCTCCAAGGACAAAAACTATACTCACTATTTATGCAGCCATAGAACTGAAAATTCTCTGCCACTGTGGATTTGAGTTATTTTAGCCATCCCTTATGTTTTTTCCCTGTGCTATGAACTGCTTAATTGTAAAAAAATAAGCATTTTAGAAATATTATGTCGAATATTTGAATTCTAATTAATAAAGAGGAGTGCCAGTTTTTTAATTTATCTCCATATTTTTCTCCTTTCCACTATAACTATTCTATACTGTGAACATAACAGAGCTAATCTATGTATAAATTATTTGGTAATCCACAGTATATCACCTTCTTATTATTAATAAAATCCTAGGCAGGCAATTGTAATTACAAAAAGTAAAAAAATGTCCTGAAAATTCCAAACAAAAGGAAAGGTAAACAATGCCACGACCACCACCATCATTATTGTTATCTTATATTCTAACTTGGAAATTAGCAATTATAATAAATGTTTATGCATTAAATTCCAATAGCACAAATATTTTCTATAAATCTCAGAGTTGTGCTGATTGTGCTCAGAACAGCATTTTGTTTTCTTGAAAAAATATTTTTTTATTTTGAAGGAAAAAATGGCTTCCCTTACATATACTATAAATGCAGTTCAATCAGATGTCACAGCAGATATGAACATGTAGAATCCTCTATCTAATATGAAGAAGAAATATAATGTGACGTCTGTTTACGTTGCAACTACTGTCCTGCATATGAAGAGATATCACAGAATCGAAGAATCACAGATATGACCATTACAGATTTTAACTATAAAATTTGTAAATACATTTCCATCAATGTTTATAAGAAAACCATGATTCACTGAAATCAATATAGTGACTTGCAGAATACAGAATTCTTCTCAAATAGCCCAACAATGATTTGCGCTTAAGTCTTAACAAAAGTTGCTTAAATACCGAAAACTGTCAGCAGTAACTTATCCAAAATGCATCCATCAATAGAGCTTACAATGTCCTAATATGAATTATAGGTCTGTTCCTTACATATGATATGACAATCAGTTTAACAGTAAATAATATAAACATGGTAAAAAACAAGAAAAATTATTGGGTGCTTTTTCCAGATTAACAGGACATGTTGACCAAAAGAAAATATTGGAAGTCTCACTTCCCATCTAAGTAATTGCTGACAAATTAGGAAATAGAAGAAACACAAAGTCCAGGTACATGCTAAAGATGCAAACTGATATTAAAGATTACTGGAGAATAATATGAAATAAAATGAGAAAATTACCTTGTGCTGGATGCAATGTAAATTAATGTGCATTATGATAAAACCTACGTAAACCTAGAAACTTAAGCTTATTATATTAAATAATATTTAAAAGAAAACTGGCTCTGTAGTACATGCAGGATATATAAAGTAAATCTTTTGCAGAATTTTAAAACTAGCTCCAGTGACAGAGAAAAGGACTTAAACCAGCTGTCAAAAAGAAATAAGAGTCAAAAATTGATAATTCTGAAAAAGAGAAACCAAAACATCCAGCAAAAGTTGCATATTTTAAGTTAACAAACCTAGCAGAAAAAAAGACAACAATATTATATCAATGTAACCTTTAAGAGACTGTTTTATGTCTCATGTCTCACAAGAAGAGACCTCAGTTGGGCCAAGCAAACATAGTCATGTTCATCAGAAAAAGGATTTGTTCTTTTAAGTTGTTTAATGAGTATTCTAATTTAGGACAGTTGTTTTCTGAATCTATGTGATCAGTGCAATTGCAAAGTTTAGATTGAAAGGATGCATCTGAAGGCATATCATTTGTGTATTTGGAGGAAAGTTCTGTTGATGCTAGCTTCAGCAGTTACATGGGTGCCACTAGTTTCAGTGAAGCAATTTGTCTCCTATTGAAAACAGTGCATATAAAACACAGATGTGTTGTGTTACAAATTGTTGCTTTTGTTTGAGACTTGGGCAGTT
Organism: Notechis scutatus; assembly: GCF_049901735.1. Lineage (NCBI taxonomy): Eukaryota > Metazoa > Chordata > Lepidosauria > Squamata > Elapidae > Notechis > Notechis scutatus. The sequence continues at coordinate 263,639,771 of NC_142009.1, read as the reverse complement.
TAACCCAGCTGGACAGCTGCAGAGACAAACAAATGGAGAAAGTATCTGTGGGAAGTAGCGTTAAGTTAACAAGAAGCGTCTGCAACATTTTATTATGTTCTCTTTCTGGGAAGTAGCTGCTGATTTTTAACTAGAGTACATTTGACATTAGAATATAACAACTCAATTCAAGGATGGACAAAAATAACCTATAGAACACATGTTTCTTTGGGATGTGTCTTCGTGGGTGGGTGGTGGCTTTGGCTCTTGCACAGAGTTTTAGAAGTAACTGCTTTTGCCCTTAATTTTTCATCTTCTCCACAGCAGATTTTACTGAGAAGTGAAGGGAATGCCATAAATGAGTGCATAATTGCTGCTAAGATCACATTCTAACAGCTTGGATATCAGCTGGGGAACAGAAGCCTTTCATTGAGCTGATCATCTGTTCAGAAGAAGATACCCAAAGCATTGATTAGTTCTTAAGCAGGCATGAGTCTGAACTGGAGAGCAAAAGCTTAGCATTTGTAAGCCAGGCAGACATTACCACAGAAAAACAATCAGAGTTGACATACTGGAAAGGACAAAGTCATGGGCCAGTAGCAGATGGGTTGGCTGGAGAAACCCAGTTGCTAGCTTTAAGAGTTTTTTTTTTTCCTATTTCAAGCAGTAAAGTAGTAAAGTCCTTATCAGGCATCAATAAACTAATCATAAAGTGGACATGATACTGCTCTGGGCTCTTCAACCTAGATTTCTTGAATTGAATCAGAAAAACTGAAAGGAGATTGTAACCCAGTTTGGCTGAAAGAAAATATTGCATTCCTTAAAGCTGATTCCAAGAGATTCCCAATTATACAAAGAACTATTCTCAATGAACACATATAGTGTTCTCAGGGATGAGGTTGATACATGCACCTTTTTTACCTCCATACTTTTTGAATGTTTGAAAAAAAAAATAACATGCATATTTTTTTCTGTAAAATATGTGCCCATGTAGAGATTTTTGTAATATTCAAAATCAGCTTGGTTTAATTTAGATATTTCTAGATTAGAATACTACTGTCATTATTCCTGGTCATAGGCCATGTTCTTTAGGAATGATGGGAAATAGACTTTAGTTTATCAGGACCGCTCAGCAGATTCAGAACTTTGCAAAGAGACAGAAAAAAACAAATTCTTGGCTTATATTTACCAGAAAAAAATATATAGCTGTCACATATGCTTTGGGATTTACAATAAGTCTAAAGTTCTGCCTCCTATCTGGTATAACATATAGTAATGGATATAGCTAAGATTATATCTAGGTGAAAATGTTTGGTATTTCCTTGTTAACTTTAACAAATATATAAACATTGTACAGGAATGCCCAATGTAATAACAGAATGTAATTTCCTATTTTAAAGGTTCCCATTTTCAAAGAAAAAGAAAAAAATATAATCAGTGAATGCTTGCTATTCTGAGCAGTCAGTTTTGAAAGACTCTTTTAAAACTAAGTATGCTGAAAATTTGAGATGATACAATCACTGAAATGTATATGGTTAAACATATATCAGAATTTTAATATGCAAAAATCAGGGGTTTAATTTCCACTTGTAAATTTTACTACGTTTAATATGGCTATTTTAATGTTTCAGCTACTGAATCCCATTTTACAAGTGTTTAAACGAATTGCAAATCCCATTTTTAAAAGACAAAATTAGATTTTTGTAAAATAAAATAGGTCAAATGTCATTTTTAAACATTCCCAGCAAAATGTTCCCAGAAAAATATATAGGCACATCAAAAGCATTACTACTTTCTTAGTAATGCATTTTGACAGAATACTGCTAGCTGTTGGGGAGTTAAGAAAATGATCAAGTAAGCATTAAGAATTTTAAGTCTGAATGATTTCAAAATGAGTGATGCTGATTAACATATACTGTTATTTATGCCTCCACTGGGTGCACCTTTTAAGCTCTCTGGGTAAAAATATCATGCCACAACAGTTGCAATCTCGTAGCATCTCTTCTATATTAACTAAATACTAGCAGGATGTATAAATATAAGAAAACATTTAGAAATTGGATCCATTCCATAATATATAAAAATAATGAGTGGAGTGGAGTGGAGTGGAGTGGAGTGGAGTGGAGTGGAGTGGAGTGGAATAGAATAGAATAGAATGGAATGGAATGGAATGGAATGGAATGGAATGGAATGGAATGGAATGGAATAGAATAGAATAGAATAGAATAGAATAGAATAGAATAGAATAGAATAGAAGTCAAGTTGGATGCACAAGGAATTTATCTCTGGTGCATAAGTTCTCAATGTATATACAAGGAACAAAGTAATATAATCATAAGATACCAATAGGAGAAGGTAGTAGAAAAGATGAGAAGGATATTTACTACATGGGTAAATATCCTTAGAAATAAGACAATATTGTGGTAATCAGCAGAATGATGGCATGCGGGGAAAAATATTGTTGTGTCTAGTTGTTTTGGTATTCAATGCCTCTATAGCAGCATCCTGAGGTGAGCAGTTGAAACAGTTTACAACCAGGATATGAGGGTTGCATATTTTTTTAGACCTCTTTCTGGCCCATGTAGCATACAGGTCCTCAGTGGAAAGCAGGCTGGTTGCAATCATTCTTTTTCTGTAATCCTAACTATCCGTTGAAGTCTGTGCCTGTCCTGTTGGTTGCTGTAGCAAACCAGATAGTTATAGAAGTACAAATAACACAATAATTTCTCTGTTGGGACTGTATCATCAACTCCTAGGGAAGTCTGAACTTTCCAACTTTATTTTTATTAATTTGTTTTATTTTTACAATAAAAGTATTCTAAACATTACTATTATATGTCAACAAATAACTATGCGTGTAATGGATAAAGTAAAAATAAAGTAAATTTGTAAATGTGACAGTTATTTAAAAAAGAAAGGCAATATACAAATACCAGCATGATGATTTTGCTTTTAAAAATGTAGAATAATATATAAATAGGTATATGTCTGAAGAAAGTTAAAGTGCTATTTATCCAAAAGACAGCAATTTTATGTTGCTTAGCTTGGATTTAGTACAGCTAATATGTTTTTTCCAGACCATTCTATAATATTAAAACAATGCATTGTCTCCCATGATGAGCACAATTAAACAAACCAAGTTAATTTCAATATAAAACTAATCTAAGTTAGCTTGACTTAAATTTAAACTTGCATAAAAATCAAACCTGTACTATGCCAAAAAATGGCAGTTGAATTAAAATTATTAAACTAGAATTTATGTATGCATAAGAGAAAGAGTGTTCTAATTGTTTGAATCTTCACAACAGCCAAAAGCAGCTACATCTGAAAACTCACAGAGTAAGTGTATATCCAGAAAACAGGACTCTCACTTTCTAATCACTTCAAGGACACTTCCTTTGTCTTGTCATTCTTGAATCTACTTTTAAATTCTTCATCTATGACATGCAAGGCTAGAACATGCTTCTGATATGAATATTCACTCTCTCTTTTTGGCAATATAATCCACTCCAGTGTGGTAACTGAAGAAAGCCGGATATGAGAATATATTTTGTATAATTCCACACTTCTCATTGAACTGATTGAGAGGTACAATGCTTGCTCAAAACATCTTTTGTAGTTGCTCCAGAAAGCTCATGTTCTAAAAACTGGGAGAAGTTTACAGAAGTACTTAAAGCAAAGACACTGCCTGAACCAGGGGAATACAGACCCAATCTTCTTAAATTACTCTAATTTTTCATGGAAACACCAAAGCTTCTAGTCAGCTTAATCATGAAATTATCTAGACCTGAGACTCACCTTATTATTCCTCTCTTATCTCTCCCAATGAATGTTTGGAATAAGATTACTGTTTCATTATGAGAACTAAATTAATAGCAATTGAGTCAGAGAGGTATTTATTCCCCTTATTTAGCAGCAATGCCCTTGAGGGAACTGGGTAGTCTAGAAATGCAAAATATTATACTGTAAATATATAAAATATAAACAATGTAATGGATGGACAATGTCATTCTTCTTTTAGAAGTTGATGACAGGTTTTACTTGCAGATTCTCTATGAATGACCAATGATTTAATTCATCAAATTTAGGACCAGACCTTTTAGTTCAAAAGTTTGGAAAAACTGTTTTCTTTGAGCCTCATGAATCAAAATGCTATACATCTTTAGCAACCGATTTGATGCATCTTATCTTGTCTTTACTAAGAAGAAAAATATTCCTCTTGAATTGACCACTAAGCATGAGATTAAAAGGAATGAATGCAATGAAGAATTTCTTGGAATATAGATAGTAAAGTGAAGACATAAATGCAGAGATCTAGATCTTTAAAAAAAACCAAAAACCAAACGTTTAATTTCAGGAGACATAGTCCATAATCTTTTTTATATTGAGTGGTTCAGTGCCCTACCCTTATATATAATTTCATTTTTGGTCAGAAAATTAAAAATATTGTCTGTGCTGTGCTAACTCTTCTTCAATACCCATTGTAAATATACTTCCACTAAACTTGAATTTGCCTTTTCATCCCCTATGGAGGTAATGGCAGGCAACTGGAAACTGCTCTATTATTAATAGTGATTTTATTAAAAATGATAATTGCAACAATACAAACTAATTCAAAGTAAAGAAATAAAAAACAGAAAGTGCAGAAAAAAATAGAAATAGAAAAAATAAAAATAAGAATATAATAAAAAGGAGGAAAAAGAAATATATTAAGAAATATATTTCCCCTTTATTCACAGCTACAGTTTTAGTAACTTATCACTGTTTCCTAAAATAAAATAAATAAGCAAATACTTGAAGCCTTGTACTTTGAGAAAAAATTCATTAAGGTTTATCAAAACAACATATCTATTTTCACCTTGATCAAGTAAACCAATGTTATATTCCTTCTTTTTTAGTTCTAAAATCTTGATCTCTAGTTCTTTCAAATAGTGTCCTTCAACTTGATTTCTTTCATGTTTTTAATTTGTCCCTTCTCACAAAATTATTTCAAGTTATAATAAACTTCCTTGTAAATCCAATATAGGAAAATTATCCAAGTTTGTTTGTTATTTGTATATATTTTTCACTTATTAAGACATCAGATTATTTCTTTTGTTTATCCAATGTAAAATCTTTCTCCACCTCAAAAATGTACCTTGTCATTTTTAAATCCACTTTCTAATCAGTTTCAATCTCATCAAGTAAAATTGATTCCTCTTCCATAAAATCTTTTAAACACAATCTAGCTATAGATATATTCTTTACATTAATTTCAGGGTTCATTGTTCAAAAATATATTTCAATATTTCCAATATAAAAATATTTGCTTCATTCTGTATTTGTAAGAAGAGTTATTGTTCTTCTCCTTTTCTTGTAAAGTTTAGTTTCTTCTAATTCCTTTTAGTCTCCAATTTTTAAAATCTTACTGTTTTTAGAAGAATTAAAAACAAAAGCATATTCCCATGAGAATTCTTTTAATTACAAAAATCTATTTTAAATTTCTGTATACTTCATCTATTTGTACATTTTTAAAACCAAAGTTTTAACCATTTTTTTGCTGTTTATCCTCACCCACCCAAAATTAAATTCGTAAACTTGTATTTAAAACTTGTTTTACTAAGGATTGAAGGATTCTCATCCAGTGCTATAAAACAGGTCTATACAAAGTTTTCTATCAGCTGAAAAACATGATAAATTTCTGAAAGTGATTAGAAAAGGAATTATGTAAACCTAGGTGCCAGATTGAGCAAGATGGCTATTCCCTAATCTCCCAGAGCTCTAAACCAACCAGACACCACCATCTTATGATTTCCACATAAGGAACAACTGTTTGAACCACTTGTGGATGATCTCAAATCCTTTCCTTGTCCAGACAGGAATTACAAAAACCTGATCTATTCACTGGCTCTTCATTCTGCCATAGTGATCAACTCCCCTTTTCACAGAGCCATTTTCAGCTCCTCATTTCTTCCCCAGAAATCAGAAACTGCTATAAAATTATTTCCTTGTTTCTAATCCTCTGCTTATTTATTTATGGGTAGTGGTTCTAACACCAAAAATGCCATAACAATAATATACTGTGTGGCTCAAAATTTTAGAGTTTGGAGAGCACAAAATATACAGATTTTCCGAAGGGTACCATGTTAAATTTGTCTGTTTCCATTTATGCAGTGCTGGAGGAAAATTTAGCAATCAGTTGGGAGATAGATAGGAAGATAGAGTGTAAGCTATATTGCAAAATAATTGTGTGGTAGATTATCTTCTCATTTCTGATTTCTTTTGAAATTGTATCAGCAATGTTGTAATTGAAGAGAGAACTGATAGTAATCATATGCCCCTAATACTACCTCTGAACAGTCCAGTTACAATTCATTTAAAGAGGAAAGTTTCAGATAAAAACTGGTTCCTTTCCTTTTTTTTTCTTAGCTGAGGGAAAATTTTAGTCCTTGAAATCCACTTATTATCCGCATCTATATGAGAGGCAATAGAGCAGATCCCAATAAGTGCCACCCAATAAACTTGCTTTCCAATATTGAAAAAACTATACGTTAAGTTTTTATGTAACAAACTGAAATAGTGGATTATAATTAACAAAGATGACCAGAAATGAACATCTAGGTTATAATAGAGGATTTGTACCTTAGATCATTGCATGACACTTTTCCATTTTTTTGAGAAATATCAGTATAGTAAAGAAGATAAATTATTCACTGCATTTATTGATTTAAAAACGGCTTTCAATTCCGTCTTACATGAAGCTGTTTGGAACATTTGTCAATTGAACCTTGCCTGTTGTTTTAGCTAAAGGCACTATATTTTAATATCCTTGCTCCAATGCTGCCAGGACAAAGAGCCATCTATCTTTTCAAAAGGGGTATCAAGCAAGAATGTGGTTTGCACCCCTATTGTTCAATCTCTATCTGGCAGATTTATTCCTGGCTCCTAGTAAATTGATGCACATCTACCAAAGCTGTCAACATGGAAAATCTGCCTTCAGGTATTTTCTATATTATCCTATATGCTGGTAAAGCAGATCTCTTTTCTTAAACTGGGCTGTTTGGAAAGCATCACATAAATAGGTTAAATGAGCAGCTTGTGTTGCAAACATAACTTCCGATAAATTAGGAAAATTCCAAGGTCTTGATCTTTTGACAAGTAACAGGTATTTATATGGACAGCAAAATGAATTGCTTGAAGGAAAAGAGTTCTGCTAAAGCTGGAAATTGCTCTATGTCTTTCCTTTAATCTTGTAAATGTTATCAATTCTAGACAATTAATTCTGCATTGATATTTAACTCCTTTTTTGCTTTGTGTAGCTAATTTACTAATAAATATATATATATTTTCAAACACTACAGTTTAAATGCCTAGAAAAAAATCTTTGTCCATAAATAAACAACCACAAAGTACAAAATAATCATTCTTTCAGTAGGCATTCAGAAATAATTGTGAAACCATCAGCATAGTTATTGGTTGAGAAAAGAGTTTCTAAAAATGATTTCAGAATTTGAATAAATATACAAGCAATCTTCAATTTATATGATCCTTCTATTTTTAGGGCTTTAATCATTAGAATGTTGAAAATTAGAATTAAAACCAGCATTTTGAACTAGACACTAGGACAGACTGAGACCTAGTGGGGACCATCAAATCATCTTCTTTCATTAAAGAGATATTCCCTTACCCCATTTATCTAAATAATTTGATTTTATTTCAAATTATTTGAGAGACTAGTTTTCTATTTATGTCTACCCATTCCATCAGGAGAGGAGATTATGAGTCATTAGGTCCCATTCATTGTCTAATGGGGCCAGGACGGGATATTTTTCTGTCCTGTTGCCTACCTTTAGAACACCAGATATTAGACTGACCTTACCTCTCCTGCTTTTTTAAAGCCCTTAAAAATGTGGTTCTGTTATTGAACTTGTAATCCTGATGCACAGCGGATCCCATGCAGGGAGTGTGTGGCTTTGTTGTTGATGGGGTTTTTTTTTTTTAAAAGAAAAGCAAAACTTCACATTATGATTTTATTTATCAATTGTGTTATGTTTCTATATAGTTTTTAATTGTTGCTAGCTGCCTAGAGTCTTGAGTTTGAGATGGGTAGTCATATAAATTGAAATAATAAATCAATTCAGAGCATGTTGCAGTTATCTAAATGAGAATCATAACCAGCTTTAGGAATGGTATAGATAGGGTAATGTCTTTGTAAATTATTTGGGGATGGAAGTCTGATTGAGTTGCATTTTAGGAGAAGTGGTAATATAGCATGTTTAGCTAAAACTTGGTATGGTTGAATGGGGAGGAGGAGAGCTTTAAACTGAACCTCTCTAGACTTTGGAAATGTTAAAGCTAGAAAGAGAACTGTTAGTAATAGAAGGAAGTGGGAGTACTTCTGCTGCTATTAAAATATCTAGATAATAATCAGAAAATAGTATTCATAAAGTCCATAGCCTTTAATGTCTCCATGCCAGTGTTTAGAGTATAAGAAATAAACTGTTGCACATAAAGAGGGACATAATAACATAAGAAGTCTAACAGAGATCTATTGGGATGAGTTTCTTGATACTGATATAGCAGTTGAAGGATACAGTTTGTTCAAAAGTGATAGAAAGTGTCGCAATAGGTTAAAATATTCATATTATTCAGAAATCAATGTGAAGGCCCTTTGGCACCATTGCAAAGATAAATTGGGTTAAAATTAGCAAAGGAAAAATAAAAACAATATTGGTATTGGCCTATAGTCACCTGTGTAATGAAGGAGAAAAGGTGAATTCTGTTTTCTAGTAGCACGTATCAGATATTTCAAAAAGACATGAAATAGTAGTGATGGCAAAATGTAATTAACCCAACATCTATTGGGAAAAAAACTCTACCAGGCAAGGACATTGGCATTCTCAACTCATCTTTCTGACAATTTTCTCCTTCAAGGAGTAGCAGAATGCACAGATATTCTTAATATGCGACAAATAAGAAAGACTGAGTTAATAAACTGGAAGAGTAAGAACATTGGGGGAAAGTGTCCATGTAGTGATGAAGTTCAAGAAAAGTAGAGTGCAATTAAATGTCTTGGATTTGAAGGAAGCAGAGCAATCATTAGGATTCTTTTGCAGCAAAAAATAAAGATCAAGCTAAATGGATGGATAAAATAGGGTATGAAAAGAAAAAGAAAAAATCAAACAACAAAGAAAAAATTAGAAGTCACAGAATAAGCATCTGATGCATCATAGTGACAATATAAAACCACATCATACACGTATGAAGTGGAAAACAAAACATCACCAAGGAAAGGAACACTGAAATAGACTGAAATCCAGTATGAGCTGAGGCTGGCAAAGGATACAAATAACAACAACTATGTTGCTGGGGCCAAAATAAAGAAAGAGAAACAAATCACTAGACCAGCTGCTCAGTGAAGATGGCAAAGCAACATATAGCAAAGAAAAACATGACCATCTAACTGCCTCACTTTTCTCTGAGAAGAAGGTATGTATTCCCTCCGGCCAATGAAGAAGAGCAGTATGAAGAAACAAATTGAGTTTTGATGCCAACAGAGAGGCAACAAAAGTCTACATTGTCAAGGCCCGATATATTTCATTCTAGGGTATTAAAGGAACTTGATCATGATCTATCATGAAAGTTTCTAGAGAATGAGTAAAATAACAAGTGCCTATCTTCAACACAAATGGAAAGAACCTGAGAATACAGACTTAGCAGACAAACATCGATATATAGGAAGATTCTATAGTAAATCATAAAGCCACAAAGTAGTATTGTGGAAACATATTTTGATAACATGGATTTATCAAGAACAGATCTTGCTATATCAACTTTATCTTCTCATTTTCTGTTAATAACCCCTATTGCATTGTGGTGACTGCAAAGAATAATATGTCTTGTCTATAGCAAAGGATTACTAAAGAATCTTGGCATTCTGATTAGCAGTAGACAAGTGGAGATAATACATATTTAATACCACCATAGAATTGCTTGGTAACACTAGCATCTTAGGAGACAGAAAGAAAGGACAAAGCAGTCTTGGTATGCCAAAAAAAAAAAAGGCTGAAAAACCCACAATACAATGTTCTTCATTCTATAACCTAAAAACAATAGGCACGGAACTGGGAAATTGGACATGACAATAATATTTGTGAAAAATTGGAACAGTACTTCACCAATGGAATATGATTTCATTAGTGTGAAGTGACTCCAAAAAAGGCAGATGCAATGTTAGAATGTGTCAAAAGAAGTATAGATTCAAAATTCTCACTTTATTCAATGCTGTGTCACAAGTATGTCATCTATTTCTGAACACTCTACTTTAGGAAGTATTCAGGCAAAGTTGAAAAGGTATGGAGAATGTCATCAAGACTAAGAAACATAAAAGAAAGTTAGTTCTGTTACTATAATATACAGATCATGAAATAATGTATTTAGTTAAAGGTGGACTTTATGACTGAATATTATTATTTTTTTCAACAGCAAGATCAGGTTGAGAATAGAATTGATCATCCAGAGAGATAGTGGTTTCCCCTTAACTAAAAGCATCAATAGAGATTGGATAGCCAATCACAGAACATAGCACAGGGCTACTAGTGGACCCTTCCAACTCTGATGCTATGATGGTTGCAGTGTCCCAGGGTCATTTGACCATCTTTTGCGACCTTCTGACAAGCAAAGTCAATGGGGAAGCCAGATTCACTTAACAATCATGTCACTAATTTAACAACTGCACTGATTCACTTAACAAATGTGTCAAGAAAAGTTATAAAATGGGACAAAGTTCACTTAACAAATTTCCCACATAGCAACATAAAACCTGGGCTCAATTGTGGTCTTAAGTCATATGTTAAAAAGTAAACTATATATAAAAATAGTATGATATTGATCACACTTTGGAAATTTTAAGGGGCCATCAGAGCTTTGGATCTGGTCAAATGAAATAGAAGGAGGGATGTCTGGCAAGGGGGAGATGAATTTTGAGTTTTTTTGACCAACCCCTATAGATGACCTTAAGAGAGCACAACCTCTCTCCTTTTTTTTTTTTTCCCAAATAAAGTTCCAAACAATTTAAGGAATGCATAATATTGCTACAGGAAGTAACTACAATAAATGAGACTACAATATCACAAATACTTGAGATTATATTAACTTTATTAAGATTTTATGTGAAAAATATATTACAGAAGTACACTGTAAAATGCAAATCTGTGTATGCTCAGATAACAATAAAACTCATTGTATTCACTTTAGAGATATAACATGAGCCCAAAGGCAAGTTCCTTGAGTTGCCCATCACCTCATAAGAGTACTCACACCTGTACTAGATGGGAGCTATGCATTAAAAGACACTTTCAGTGTCTGCAAGTTCATGCGACTTTGAGAGGCCAACCTGAAAAAAGTTACTGATTTTAATTAATGTAGATAGCTAAGTAATTGCCTTGTGCAATTTATTTATTGTGTTTCAAAACATTCACAATCCTATTGCACTTTAAGTCACAAGTTCAGAAGTATATAGTTCTGAAACCTCCTGCCTTTGTAAACCTTGCACCAACTATATACCACGAGATCATTTCTTATCTTAAAAGCTTTCTCTTCTTTAAGCTTCATCTCACAGCAAATCTTCTCCCTCCCCTTACGTGGGATTTAACTACGCAGACTTAATCAGCGCTATAAACTGCATGCATGGCCTTTCACGTTTATAGACTGTGCTGAGGCTCTTAAGGAGAGACTGACCTGCCCTCTTCACTTTGCGAGATTCCGGCTCCAGCGATAGGAATGAAATCCCAGATATTGCTACGCGCTTGCTTTACAAACAAATTGCCACGAAAGAAAAGAAGCACGTTTCACGGAAGGCTGTGAACATGGGGAGAAATGTACGGGAAGAAATGTACGGGAAGACTTCTTTTGCCCGCATTGATTTTCCTTTGCAAAGCATGAACCAGTGGGCGCTGCGAGAAGGTTTGTTTGTTTGTTTTTTCTTTTTAAAGAAAATGACTTTTGACATTCCTTTCCTCAAGATGAGCCCTTCAATTCCGATTACCCCGCCGTTGTTGGGAAGTTTCCTTTGAAGTTCACCTGGCCATCGCGTTTCCTAACTGTCCGCTGGGTGGCAGCAGAGTCCCACCGCAGAAGTTCCTTTCTCTTAACAGCAAGTGTTAATGCAATTGACCAATCAGTGCTAAGATGATGGGAGGTAATTGGGTAATTGTATTTTACTGATCACAAGCGTGGGGGGGAGAAGTGTGTGTGTGGGGGGGAGACGGTTTGAGAAAGACTCGTCGTGTGAATGTGTGAACCTGGCGGGGAAAGGGAAAGACCACTGGAAAGTGTGTTGTATAGGTAAAAATATCAGCCCGGGGCAGCAGGTGTATTTCGTGCGACTGCAGAAAGGAAGCGCGAAGAAAGCCGGCGTTGCCCTCCGCGGCAGCTGCTGGGTGGGAAGCGGATTCTTTATTTACTTGTCCCCTCTCCTCACCCCAGCGGGCGGAGGAGTTCAAACCGGAGCTGACGGCCGCGAAGAAAAGCGGTTGCAGCTGCGCGGAGGGCTGAGCGTTTCTGGAGAGCGAAAGCTTGGCGGTGTCAAAGAAGCCCCGCGGCGGCCGATTTGCCTCGGAATGAGCCCCTGAGGAGGGAAAGGGACTGACCTGGGGAGGAGGAGGAAGAGGGGAGCCGGAGGGGGACGGTGCCTTAACTTGTAGGTCGGAAGGGTCGCCAAGCGGATTTGGAGCTGCTGGGGGGAAACAGTTGAAGAGAAGTGCCTGCCCCTCACCGGCTGCCTCGCCACCTCCCACTTTAGCTTCTTCTGAGTATTTCAAATAATACATTTTCCTCTCCGGCTCCCCCCTTTTTTTTTTTCCTCCTCGCGGCCCTCCAGCAGGCTGGCAAGCAAAAATGGAGAGGAAGACGAAATGAAGAGGAGGGGAAATCCCCGGCTGGCAAAAATCACGGCGAGCCGGACGAATCGCGCCTCCCCGGGGAGATCGGCGGGTTCCGACAGGGGAGTTTTGAATGCCGGGGGTGATCTGGATGAGGAAGAAAGGAGGAAAATGAAGCCAGGGGAGCGCGGGAAGAGGTGGGTGAAAGCCGCCCACTTCAGGTGGTTCGAAAAATGACGGATTGGTTTTTGACAGCTGGTGGGAACCTTGTTTGCTCGCTCACTCCCTGGATCTCCTCCTCTCCCTCTTCCCCGCGCTCGCTCTCTCCCCCCCCCCCCCTTGCCAAGCTCTCGACTGCCGCCGCCACTGTTCGCCTCAGCGTCCCCTTCCCGTTTGATGTGAGGCTCTGAAAAACGCAGAGGAGTTGGAAAGCGAAGGGATATAGTAACGTGGAGAGTTGGGCTTGCTGGCTTCCTGGCTGAAATAAAAAATCCGATTGCGCACTGGGTTGTGATTGGAAATCTAATCAGATCCTTGAATCGGCGGATAGGAAGGAGGGGGTGGTGGTGGCGGCGAGGGTGACAAGAGAAACCCTAAAGTTGGTTGGGGAGAAATAATGTAAAGAGGCTGCGCGCCCGGCTGGTGAGAAGAGGGAATCTGAGTGCCGAGATCATGGGAACCCCCGATCTGTGGTGGAAGCACATGGATCGGAGAATCGAGCGGGCGGCAAAGAAAAAAGGACGCGAAGGATTTTCCTTGGCTCCCGCTGGATCTTAGCAGACCGACCCAAAAGAAGAGCAATCGCCTTCAACGGACGGGCCGTGGAGTCGTTGCGGAGGCTGAGGAGACAGAGAGGCGGGGGGAGCGGAGGGGGAAACCAAATCGGCAAAATCTTTCCTTCGGGGATTCAAAGGAGTGTAAGTATTGGAGAGAGGAGAGGCAAAGGATGCAACACCTCACCAGAAGATCCGAGCAGGAATGAAAAGTTTCTCAACGGAGAAAGACTCTTTTCGTCGAACTGATTGTTTTCGGTTTGGGTTTTCCCTTCCTCGTCCCCCCCACCCACCCCGAAGCCTGTCCTGTCCGTTTGTGCCCTGATGAAGAAAGAAGTTGATACATGCAGGGACATTTGAAAACAGCCACATCCTAAGAGCGACGGCCAGGGTGGGGGAGCGAAGAAGCCAGGAAAGAGAAGTATCATGTAAAGGAAGCTAGAAAGGAGGGGGAAAAAAACCCCAACAACCAGCAGGCTTGGAGCTCTTTTGAACCGAACTAGATGGAAAATTGCAGATGGATATTTAATTTTCTACCCTTTTTTCCTCCCATCAAATTGGATCTGTTGCCGAGATGATGTAGTTTTGCCCTTGATGGTGGTGGTGCCTGGTTTTTTTTTTTTAATTTTTTTTCCAAACAACCCCCCTCCCCTCTTTTCTTCTTCTTCGGAATTTCATTCTGGATATCCTTTTTGCTCCTGGGTGATTTTCAAATACAGTGAGTGTCACATTATTATTATGTTTTTCTTGGTCGTTATGCCTGGCCTTTTTTAAAAAAAGGTGATGGAGCTTAGGAGTGATTTATGTATTTGAAGGCTAGGAGAGACCAAAGGGGAACCAAAAATGGTACCTAACAGGGACTGTGGGGAGGGAGGTACTTGGATGAGGGTAAGGTGAGGAAGGGAATCAACCTTTGGGTAACCCTTGCAGATACTTGGTTGTCTAGCCATCCTTTCTATTCATTCTTTAGTAAAGAAAAGCAATGCCTGTCGTGCTTCTGCAGTATCTGGCAATGTAATGCTTGAGTTACCAACTGGCCCAAGGCTGCCAAATTCATCACCATTGCATAACAGTCTTCTCCAACCCCAAAGTAAGGTGGATGACAGTTCCCATCATCTATAGGATACATGGCCATCTCTGTTGTCTCAGGTTAGGAAGTAATAGGAGTTGAAGTCCGGTATATCTGGAAGGCACTAGGTCTGGATCAGAAGGTCAGCTGAAAAAAATTTGATACGAGGAGAGTCAAATAGGGGAAGAAATGGAGATGATGGCATTTTCACCATCTGAAGAAGTCGTAAGTGAAGGTGTAGTAATAAAGCATAATTATCAGGCAAACTGGGGAAAGATGATTTCGAGATGGTGGCACAAGTGATGCGCTTGGCAATCTGCATCCAAAGAAAAGTGAAGGAGACCTTTCCTCAAATGTTTCCTAGAGTATTCATTCTACTATGATTTGATGGTAAATCCTCTCCAGAAGCATGTCTGCGGCCGCGTGGGTCCTCATAAATGACACTCACTTGAATTTTGTGGGTATATCATATTGTTTTGATATTTATCTTTCTATGTTGCACTGGATGCAGTGGTCTTAATGCTTGGGTTTAAAATAAAAGAGTAACATTGATCCTATGCATGTTCACTAAGGAAATAGGATTGCACATTATGTTCTGTACTCTTGTATACCTGGGAGGGACTCTGGATCTCTTTGTACAACCTATTTATCCAGGTTGGCTTGGAGCATCATATATCCAATTAATCCAATTTTCTGGATCCATGCAACACAGCCATCCAATAACGAGGGGTTGAGTTAGCACAGCAGACTAGATTCAAATAATGCAGTGGTTGGACAAAACTAGCCTTTAATTGAAGCCATTCATAAGTTGGAAAAATGAATCTGAAAAGTTTTTACTTTCCATTAAGAAAGTTGATTGTTGGTCATTTTGTTTTATTAATTACTCTTTCCCAAAAGGAGAGCACTTCATAGTTGTAAAAAAATGTATAGACACAGAAGAGGACAAGATATTTTAAAGGGTATTGCGGTAACTAATCAGTTTCCATTAGATTGTCTTCTTCTGAACGATGCTGTTTACCATTTAAATGTATGTTTCCTTCTCACATGTGGCTCTTCTCATCTTGCATCCAGGGGCTGATAATCAAAATGTCTACACACATACCAATGTACTTAATCAAATTGGGAAGATCTGCTTTTTCTGAAAAAGTAATATATTCACAGGTAACAACTGGAAATGTCTTTCTAACTATTCTCTCTCCAAGATTTTTCCACTTGTAATCTTATAAGAGTTTGAGCACTTTATCAGTGTTTCCCCATTATGTTATTTAGAAAAGACTTCTGAACATATTTGATAACCTGTCAATCCCACAACATCAATATTTTTGAATGTTAGTTTCATTAAGCTATGAAGGAAAAATTAAACCATCTGTTTACTAAAGTTATGCTATATGAGGTTGTGTCATGCCTTCTAAGTATTAGATACATAAAATATAGTGAACTTTGAGCCATCTTCTCAGAGACACACATGCAGGGATTCCTAAACCTGCAAAGCTTTCATAGCGAAGTATCTAGTTTTTAAAAATCCCTTTATTTCATAACTCTTAAATAAATCAGTGAAAATAAATGGATGATTACAGTTTCTTTTCTGAACACATGCCATTATTTTGGGGGATCTGTTAAAATAAATCTTGCTTGTCCCCCACTGACTCCATACATTTTGTCCAAGTTAGGGACAATCCTTGCATCAACAGCAATAGAACATGGACATTGTGCTTGTGTTGGGCAAGTCCTGAAAATAAGATGGAGAAGGAAAAAGCATGTTTTTAAAGGGGAAAAAATAATAAAGCAATCCTCTTGCCACTGAATTACTCTACTATGATTTGATAAATCAGAATTCATTGGCAAAGCCATCTTGCTATTTGACAGGAAAATAGTGCCACCATTGTTTGATCCTGGGCCAGTTCTATTGCAAAGCTACATGTCCATTGAATGGGGAGGAGGGTTGGTGGGGGAGGGAGGAAATCTTGATGAAATAAGAGTCAATCTCACTGTTGTGTGGAGTGGTGATAGTAGATGTGGACTTTCAGAGATGCTAAACTTGCTTGGCATGAGAGCTAAAAACAACAACCATGTGGACGTGGTTCAGATTGGAATTCAACATTCTCTTGTTGTAATAGGAGAGATTTTGTCATTCAGACGTGCACACCGGTGCTGTTTATAGGTAATACCAGTAGCATTGAAAATATCTTCAAGAATCTTTGGGGTTTTGAATGTGTGGTGTTGTTTCCATTGTGGTGGGGAAAGGCATTTCATCTGGTTAACTGTTTTCATCGCTTGTGTCAGAATATAAGTGCAACATTCATCAGCATCTCATAATTAGCCAAGATGCCTTCCATATTTTTTTTCAGGATAAAAGGGTAAGCAATTCTGTAATTACTATCAGACAGCTAGGAAGTGACAGCCAGGAGTTTCAGAATAGAGAACAATTTTGGGTATAAAATGCACGAATTGCTAGTGAAAGGAAAGAAGCATGGGGCCGTTGAAGGTTTGTTTCATTTAACATGTTTGGCTTTAAAACGACTGCAAATTAGCTAATTGAAAAAAAATATTTTCAATAGTCAGGAAGGTTCATGATTCAAAATACTTCTTGAAGAGAAAACAGTTTCACAATGTTAAGATATACGAATCCCTACAGAGTCAAATGCAGCCTTTAAAAGAATCATGTTAGAACAGCAGAGACTATGCCTTGCAAACTTTCTATTCCTCTCCTTTTCTTTCTCCCACCCCATCTCTCTTTTCTATGTTGTTAGCTAATATTTAAATATCTATGTTTTGATACCTTATGGTATTGGAAGAAATTGTGATTACATTGATAAGTTCTGATGAAGCAAAGGCTGGCCTCCTAGTTTAATGCTGTAAGAAATGACAGTAGTAGCAGAATATGTACATAAATGCTGCTATGAATGTAGATTATTAGGCTGTGGTTATTATTAGGATGTCAAGCAAAATGATTTTCATCAGAGCATCCTTTCTTCCTATTTCAAATATGAAGTGAGTTACAGAAAGTTATGAAAAAGTTCTCAATAACCTCTCTCTTAACCAAATATGGCTAGGAAGGATTAATGTGTCTATAATGTTCTCTTAGTTATTGAAAGTTTTGTACAATTAGTAAAGCTACTAAACAGTAGAAAATTTTTGTATGATAATTTTAGAGAATACTTTTTGTCACAAGAGATATTGAGTATCTTATTCCATAAAATACCTGATTTACTTATTTACCTTATTTCTGTCACTGCCCAACTCACAAACAAGTGACTCAGGATGGTGTTCAACAAGACTAAAATAATAAATCTAAAATTATTATCATTAAATTATTTAAAATCATTAAAAAAAACTATAAAACAGCTAAAACAAAGAATAATAAAGGGATTATAATAATAATGGAGCCATTAATTGATAGTGTTGCTTATTTTCTAGCCATAGGAATCCTTATACTGCAAAGTTTGTACAAACCATGATTTATAGCAATAGATGCTTTCATGTGGACAGCTTCTGTTTAATCAGGATTTTATTTCATTTGGCAAGAGACTGAGGGAAGTCATGATAAACTATGATATAAACAGTATTCCCAAAGAAATGCAAGCATATGTAACTATTGACTTTTCTTGATGAGTCAAAGATTTGCAAAACAGTCTTTAAAATAAATTAACGACAAGAGCTTCATGTTTGGGATTTCACAAGAATTGTAATTCTTCATTAGAACAGAAAGATTTGGCTTCTTATTGGAACATTTCTAAGCTGTTTGTTCAACTCTTTAGCAATGATGTCCGTGTGTTGGCTTTAACTATTTTTTTGATAACTATGAAGTGGCAAATAGAGTATGTAAGACACTACTTATATTGATTAAATCAGAGAGGAAGAATATTATTATAGGTAAAAGAAAATAACATATTTTGATTTAAGTACATGTATGAACACCACAAACTAAGCCAGATAGAGGTCATTTATATCTGGTATCCAAGGAAGCAATTATAGAAATGTGCATCATTTTCTATGCATGGCTTAAATGTTGCTATAGTGATATTTCAGAATGCAAGTTGTATGATTCTTCCTGCCCTTGATCTAGATAGCCTTATTCTACTTCTCCTTGTTCTTTTTTTAATATGGTTCACAACAATAGCAATGTCTATATAATTTGATTACAAGAGATTCAAGAGACAGCAAAACATTTCTTGTTTATTTCATATACAGACCTAAGTCTCCAATATCCTGCAAACTTAAATGAGGGAAATTATATTTCTAAGGCAAGTGGGGCAGATGACATTTCTTAAGGTTAAAAAATTAAATATATTACAATATTTAGAATAGTGGTATATGAATATTTCCAAGCAGATCAAATACATATTGCATATCTGTATGTGTGTTATGTATGTATACACTTTTGAGAGCAAGCAACAGAATGTCATTTTTAATGTGTGCCACAGTGCCCACAGAAAAACAAATGACAATAAAGATTATTTATACAATTGTAGCTAAACAATCAGAAATAACAATAAGTCTACTTGACTAAAACTTCATCTCTGATACCTCTTTGGAATAATGGTTTCCATTATGGTTAAACTAAAATGCCACTCAGAATCATAAACAGATTCCTTATAATTAATAATTGCTTAAAAGTTCCTTAATCTGTGATTCTGCAAGCCAAGGGAACTCTCTGTCATATGGGAAAGTTATTTACATTTTAAAATTAAGTACAAGAGGCAGTAAATGACTGCGGATTTTATAAAACATACCTAGTTTTTTAAGAGTCTGTTATCTAGCTTCAATCTGTAATATATAATTATAGATTTTTTTAAAAAAATATGGAGATCTAGAGCCATGGTCATAAATATTGAACTAATAAATCCTTCAATATTTTTTCCTAGAATAGCAGGATTTATGCACTTTTAGGAAATGGGAAATTTTACTTTCCAAAGCTTAAGCAAGATATGTAAGGTTCAGGGGTGTCAAACTTGCATCATCACGGCGGCATCATGTGATATATCAGGACTTTTCCCCCTTTTGCTAAACTGGGCATGGGCGTGGCCAGCGTGTGAGGCACCTGGCCTGCAGGCCACAAATTTGACAGCCCTGTTCTAGTTAGTATTACACATAAAAATAGTTCTGGATTATCTCATGGATCATTATCTCTGTTTTCCAGAAAAGTGAATCAGAAATGTTCATTTTAAACAGTTCATTAGAAATAGGAGCAACCTCTCTGACAGGAACTTCTCATCTGGGCAAAATAGCTTGCCTGCATTCAACCATATTGAGCCTTGGAGCTGCTTCACGTATTATGCAGTCAGTAGGGTTTTCACTTTAGATGAGATGCAATGACTCATAAATTCCCTTGTCATGTCAATGAGTGACTCTTGAGCAAAGTGACATCAGGTGGTCTATGAAAGTCAGTTTGCCTCTTGCATGCTAGATTGGAAACATTAATATACCATTGACCTGGATGCAATCTGCTACAGTGATAATCTTAGCAAAGAGGCTGCCAAATCATACAAAAACATAATTAAAAGAATTCTCTTGATACTTATTTATTTAGATCTCAGTCTTTGTAATGAGGCATGACTTTTTAATAGAAGTTCAAAATTCTCCTGTTTCACTGAGGTACTTCAGTAGTGTACACAAATAATTTCAGCTAATTCATGGTTTGTTCCTTTATTTTTTATTGCAGCTTGATCATCTTTTTCTAGATGTGATGGGGAAATAAGGGCATTTTCCTCCTACTAGGCTTTTGTGTGTATATATTTGTGTGCAGTATGCATGTATATACAGGTACACAATAGGAATTAGATATTGTATGTTCATAAAAGATTTTGAAAGGGGCTGTGTAATACAAAGCTTGTGTTGTATATACATAGATATTCCAAACATCATCTGGAATCAGTGACATGCTATGGAAACCCAATGGTTAGTAATCAGAGTGATTGCTATGAAATTTGTAACTATAAAAATCATTTAATTGTTTAAATAAATTGCAGTGATGGAATAATCATACTTTCAGCACTTGTGATAAATGTGGTCTGGAGTCTTAGTAAAAAAACACAGCTGAAATTAACAAGATTATTTTTTATAGATAGCTGTTATCTATAAAAGATGCTATTTTGTAGATAGCTATGACCATAGAAGATCTATGGTCTGTCTTACCCAGATTCTTATTGAATGTGGACTGAATAGATTTAGAGTAAAGAATTAAAAACTAAGTACAAATATTCTCATATTGTATATTGTTTTGGTTTTTGCACTGCTTATGAGACAATGTCCATTTGACAATGTTACATCTTTTCAAAAATATCTGGCTTTTGTATTTTTTTTCAGCTTGGTATTAACTAAAGAAGCACTAGGCTACAACTTGGTTTGTTAGTAGAAAAACTAAAAATAAATAAAGATTGCCTTGCCTAATGCTGCAGATTCAGTTCAATGCATATTGCATCTGCTGCAATGTTTTAAAGCATCCAGAGCTTTTCTTAGGATCCCAAAACTTAAAGTTCTGCAGATTGAATGTGGGTCTGGAAGTTCCTTTTTGTCAGTCAAATCTGTGGTGCTTTAATGCTTAATCCAAGTTGCTTTGGGAGGCAGAGGGACGATTGTACATGGAGCTATATTTTCAACTTGTATTCCTTTTTTAAGTTATCAAGAGATTCAAGTGTGTGGAAGTCAAATAGCCAATTTCCCTTCTGTTCTTTTGAGCATCCCAGATGAAACAAAATGTACATCCTGTGCAGAGGGAATCATTTAATTAGCTGTGCAATCAAGATTTTTTTTAATGAATTGCAAAGAACAGTAGAAATAAAATGGCCGGGCATGCAAAACAAACAAAGATTTCATTCCATGAAATTGTCTCAAATGTTGAAGAAATATATTGAATTCAATGTCATGTTGTCATAGGCCTCTTCCTCAAGAATTTTGCAAAGAATTGTATGCTTGATCTGACACTATCCTGTGAGTTGGATTTTCTCCAACAAGATAGTCTTAGATTACAGTTTAGGGTTCCCCTGTTGCTATTGGTCAAACGACTACTGGATAAAGCTGTGTGAGACAACAAATACATATTGATGTTTTATTAGTCATTCCAGTAACTTAAGAATAATAGACCTGAATCTGAATTTAGCAAGAAATGTTGTATCCTTGTATATTGCCTACGTCCAATAGAGCAGGATACCCATAACAAAAATTTTAATTGTCATGTAGGTAACTATTAATAACATTTCTTTTGATTTAAACTATTTACATACTTAGAATAGAATAGCTTGACTCCCTCTTCTTTGTGGCAACCCCTGAGATATTGGAATACTGCTATCATGTCACCCCAGTCCTTCTTTTCATCAAACTAGACATACTCAGTTCCAGCAACCATTTTTATATAAACCTAACTCTAACCCTAACCCTGGTCCTTCTCTTCACCAGACTAGCCATGCTTAGTTCCTGTAACCATTATTCATATATTTTAGTCTCCGGCCCTCTAATCATCTTAGTTGCTCTTCTCTTCACTCTTTCTAAAGTCTCAACATCTTTTTTACATTGTGGGGGCCAAACTTGATGCAGTATTCCAAGTGTGGCATTCCCAAGGCATTATAAAGTGGTATTAATACTTCACGTGATCTTGATTCTATTCTTCTCTTTATCTAGCCTATAACTGTTGGCTTTTGTGGCAGCTAAACACACTGCTGGCTCATGTTTAAATGATTGTTCACTAGAAGTCCAAGATCACTCTCACATTACTACTGTTGAGCAAGGTACCTGTGCATTTTTTTCCTAAGCTAAATGTAGAACCTTACTTTTTTCACTATTGAATTTCATTTTGTTAGATAGCACCCAATGTTCAAGTCTGTCAAGATCCTTCTGTATCTTAAGCCTATCTTCTGGAGTGTTTGTATTCCTGCTAGCTTTGTGTTGTATATATATTTTGATTCCTTCTCTTGTAATTCTGAGGAATTACCTTTAACATTTTCCAAAATTGTGGATGTTCCTCATGTCTCTTTTGTTATTTAATCTTTGTGACTGATATTAAGTCAGTACTGACTGTCCTCTTTTTAAGCTGAAGGTTCCTTCCATGTTCTGCATTCTGCTGAATGTCCAGTTTTCTATTGTAATTATTTCACACAAATTTACAAATGGAAGAAATGAATGTAAAATAAAATTACCAGGGATGTGCTATCTAATGCAAAAATAAAAGTATCCAATAATCAGAAGCTTACATATGTATGTATGCATATATGTATGTATATGTATATATATGCATATGTTTGAGCTATTCAGGAGGGAGGCCTCAATATGAATGAATCTTTACATCTGCAGACCTAGGAAGACACAATTGTGCAGCATTTACTTATTTTAGTGGGTTCCCTTTAAATATTTATTATTTTACCGGTTTACCTT
This sequence comes from Notechis scutatus, assembly GCF_049901735.1. Lineage (NCBI taxonomy): Eukaryota > Metazoa > Chordata > Lepidosauria > Squamata > Elapidae > Notechis > Notechis scutatus. Next base: position 263,616,723 of record NC_142009.1, on the reverse strand, counting down.
GGGGAAGTCTCTGTTTCTCAGTTGAATGTATTTCATAGAGTTTTTGAGAAGATAAAAAGAGGTGACTTGTTCTTTTGGGTAAGGACAGAATAAAATTATATGCAATAAATAGGCTGAAATCTGTTATAGTTTTAAGTAAAGCACAAGGAAATAGTGGTTTATAAAATTCACTTTTAGGATCTTAAAATAAGCATTTTAGAGTGTGCACAAATATATGTTCCCTTAGGTAATTACATTTCCAGATATAAACTGTATGCAGAAAGAATAGAATAATTAGTATAACAACTTCATAAACCTGCAGTTGTTTCTATTTTTTAGCACAGTGGGTGACATTTCCAAGTTTCTGGCTTTAGAAACTTAAGTCTATTCTTAACCTGTAACATATATTTTATATACACAAAATTTTCTAAGATACTTACATCTATAATAATAGGATGGTTAGCACCTCTCAGCCACACATTTTATTTATTTGAATTTTGTATTTCTAAACCACCCTTTTCCCTCAGATAAATTTAACATGTACATTAATAATTATATATTTTGCTAATTGCCACCATGTGTTTGTTAAACTATTCTTTCTAAAACATGTACACCCAAGTAGGTTCTTTAAATATTTCTGAAGAATACAGTGGAAAAAATAAATGTTCATAGATATTACTTTGCTTATACTTTTCTATACATAAGGGATATGTTTTAGAACTTATGTGTGCATTGTTCCCTGTGGTTAATTGGAATATATGTTATAAAGTAACGTAACGTAACGTAACGTAACGTAACGTAACGTAACGTAACGTAACGTAACGTAACATAACATAACATAACATAACATAACATAACATAACATAACATAACATAACGTAACGTAACATAACATAACATAACATAACATAACATAACATAACATAACATAACATAACAATATATAGTCCCTAACTAGGTCTTTTAGATCCTCCAATAATACTCATCACCACTGTAACTGACTTCACCCATCTTACTCCACTTTGTCTTCTTCTCATTCCTTTCATTATTCCCAGAATTAGAACCTTCTTTAGAGAGCTAGGTCTTTGCATAATGTATCCAAAGTAGAAGAATTTGAGCCTAATCATTTGTCCACAGTGTCCACAGAAGCTGTCAACCCTTGAAATGACTTCGGCCATACTTACTTTCATTTCATTTCTCAGTTTCCACTCTTGGGAGGACAGGGGGGAAGTCAGAAGGTTTTGGAATGTGGTGCCTTAACCTGCTAGACCAAACATTGATCAGACTCAGCACGAGAGCTAAGGTCATGGCAACGAACATCTTCTGAGACTGAGGGGAAAGCAGCTACTGGACTGATTGGTTAACATGACCTAAGACACCTGAAGGGGTGGGAAATTTGTATTCTGTTAACTACAGGAATTACTTAGAGCTAACTTCAACCTTTCTACATGTCGATGTGATGTACTCAATAAATGGTCTTGTGAGCCTGACTGAAGCTTCAGAATCCTGATTTGATTGGGTTCATTACTCAGAACTATGACAGAAGGCTTGTCTAATATTAGCATTCAAGAGGACAGTATTCTTCCCATCTTGCTCCTTCAAAACCCAACTTTTGCTTTCATACAATGCATAGGGAATACTTTGCACAATTCTAATCTTTGTAGGTGTAGACCTATCACAGAATTTGAGTGGCTTTTCCAAGACTTTCAAGGTTATTTTACCAGATGCTAGTCAGGGGCATATTTTTTTAATGCTTGTTCCTTTATTGTTGATGGTTGTCGATGATGATCCTGTTGACGATGCTAAAAGGCAGAATCTAGACACCTCTTTGATATCTTCTCTCTCAATTTTAAGGGTGGTGGTTCTACTTGTTGTAGAACTGTTAATGAGTTTGGTCTTCTTTGTGTTTACTCCCATTTCACTGTGCTCCTTGACTTTTATTACTACTGTCTGCAAATTTTTGCATTTTCATGGTAAGAAGACCATGACATATTTTGCTTTTGCTTTAGGCTCACCTCAATCTTTCTTGTGGTTGGAAAATCTCAGTTGTTATTAACATTAACAGGGAAAGACAAAACTACAAAATATTCTTCAAGGTTCTTTTTTTTCTATACAGCAATTTGTCTAAAGAGTGTATACACTACCAGTTCCCTGGGATTGAGAATATTCAATTATAGTAAGTGAAAATAAAAATATAGAGACAATTTACCATGTCACTTGCTTTTTTTCTCACTCCACAACTATTAGTGTATTTTTATGAAGACAGCTATAGTTTCCAAACAGGAATCTTTCAACAAGAATATCCATCATTAAAAGAGAATCTGAAACCACACCCAGTACCTGCTGTATTTTATTGTTTATTTTCTTTAAAGCAGTAAATTGTTATTGCTTATTTTTATTGTTACACAATGTCCTCCACTCCAGTCCAGTCTTTGGAAGATTGGGTCAAATTATTTCACTTTCAAAAACTTGAAAAATGGTGTTATGTTTATCATAAGTTTTTTGATATGTTGGAATGCATATAATGGTGTGAGTGTCCTTGTTGAAGCTAAGTAAATTTAGTTCAGTCTTGTGCCTGTATGAGCAATCTCATGAGTTCACCAGTAAAAGGGGAGATTTAATGCAATAATATTTTAATAGCTGGACTTTAGGCTACCATTTCCAAAGCCACAAATGCAGTTAGAAAATGTAGCTAACTGTGTATGAACATATAGCTATGATCCTTGGGAAAAAAAACAATCCCTTTATAGCTGTTATTTTCCTAAGGAACAGAATTGTTTATTTTTAATTTTACATTTAGAAAAGGTATTCAGTCACACATTCAGCATTTCATCTAATTTATTTCTTAATCTTGAAAGTATATGTGACATTAAAAATATCACCAGAGGAAATGAGTTGGTATTTGAGAACATGAAAAAAATGAGTTTTACCAATATTCACTGCAAGGGAATTATCACCTAGCAAGCGGTTGTTCTTAGAAGTAAGGAAAATGCTAAATGAGTAATTAAAGCAAAACCACAGTTCATTTTGTCAGATCTCCTTAGTCACCTATGGACAAAACCCATCACTTATTTATGAACAACTATCAACACTATCAAATAAGAGCTGACAACTCCCAATTTGTTCAGTTAAGAGAAGCAAAAAAAAAAAAAAAGGCAATAAATTTATCTGGCTCAGAGAAAGAATTCTATAGTGTTGAGCTTATCTGAAGACTTTATTTTGTTTTCAGTAAAATCATATGCAAAAGGAAATATCATGCCAGATTTGTGATTTATAGTTTAAGTAAAGAACTCCTGAAATATAATATGAATTTAAGTGTACACAATAAACATTATGTAAACTCTACAATTCTTTGTACTTGACTACTTCTACTTTTTTGAAGTCTTAACTAATGCTTCATAATTTATTTGTAAATTGTATTTAGCTTTCATGAAAATATGAACTCTTAACATTCCCCCTTTTACCTTAATTTTTCAACTTTGTTTTTTCCCCCAGATTCTATTATAATAAGAGTCGAACACATTTCAAAAATAGTCCTGGTGATTAATCTTAGTTCAACATTTCATACTCATGATTCCTGTGTTGCTATTGGACAACAGTAAACACAGCATGTGCAAAATGAAACAGTTACAAAAAGCATAGTGACTCTTACAGTTATGACTGACTGAAAAAGACTGCTGTGGTATATATGGCTTATTCACAGATGAGCTATGTGTGTGAGAGACTTCTGAGTTGTAATGAGATCTTGAATTATTTAGTATGATTTATAAGAGTAAATCTGTAGTTTGGCATGCTAATTTTGATTTCAGATTGGGTAGATTAGCCCACCCTAGTTATTTTTTTAAAAAAAAGTTATGTGTTCCTACTGATCTTGTATATCAGTTCTATTAGGCTTGCAAACTTCAATACATTCTGCTGTATAGCAATATTTGTGGTATCCCAATATTATGGTTAAAAAATGGAAGCAGACATCATTATTAACATTGTTGCTATTGTGACTGCTATTTTCTGATTCCATTCTTTAAAAGCCTCCGTTAATATTTTCATTGTTAGAGCATTTTGCATCATTTTACAGGTCTCTATATCTTTTCTGTACCTAAAATCCTTAGTCCTGTCTAGTGTCCATTTTCAAAACTGCTTATTTTTGTTATCTCCTGTAAAAGTCAAACAGGATCTATTTCACATATATTGACCCAAAAAGTTAGTGCTTCCAATTCTGGTAAACACTTGCCATTGCTACAGTATATAGTGATCTGAGTGGGAATAAAACCTGGTATAAATTTTAGTTACCATTGATAAAAAACATGTGATATATTTTACATTTGTCACTACCATCGGAGGACATGAAATAAAATTAACAATAGATGAATGTGATATACTGTACACTCACATAGAGAGACGGAGAGAGAAAGAGACTATATTTCAATCACCTTTTGTTAATTTTATTTCATGTGTTCTGGTAGTGGCGTCTCTCTCTCACTCTGTGTGTGTGTGTGTGTGTGTTCAGTGAGTATAAGGCATCATATTGGGGGGGATAGAATTAGTAGAGTTAGAACACCTTATAGACATGATCACCCTCGAATTTCATTCTCAGTCAATTCTCAGTCAATTCCAACTATGGCCAATGACAAACCAACTACTTTAATGTGAAGTTTAATTTTTTTGTATGTTTATTGCTACTCCTCTTAAGTACTACATGGAGGGGTATATATAAACTGATGCAGTGCAGCAATACCTAGCATATTAATATGGTATGGGGAATTACCTGTTTTTTCTGGAATCCTTGAGGAAACAGAGATTGCAATTCATATTCATGTATGTGTAACTCTCTCTCTCTCTCTCTCTCTCTCTTATTTAACATATAATTAATATAATTCACAAAAGTTTGGTCTGTTTCATCCTACTAGTCTAAAGGTCAATTGATAGGGGCAGTGTCTTCCATTACAACTTTAAAATTTTATTCAGAAACTATCAAGAATGGGATTTTCAATAGTCCATGTCTCAACCTCTCTGAATTTTTTGAACAATATGCTCAAATGCATGTATAAAGAGTCTTGATACATCCTTATGTACAGTCACTTATGTACAGTCCCTTTAAAGAGGCTTTTTAAAACAGCATTTTATCAATATACATTGAGGAAAAATGCATGAATGAACAATGCAAGCATGATGTGTTCAATGCTGTGTAGAAAATTTAAACACTGAAAAAAATCTCAATGCTTTAGTTTTGGCCTGTGCTATTTAAGTCAATAATTTTCTTCAGATAGGTAGCCATTTTATATTTCATGTATATTTATGTATAAATATATGCACACATACAGAAATATATTGGTATAGATAGAGACGTGCAGAGCAGGTGTGGCCAGACATATAGACTATTTGAAAAATACCTTAAAATCACTATGAGGAAACAAAATTGAAACAGAGTGGAGGGAAGTCTATGTGTAGAAATATATTCCTAATATTAAAGAAAAAACAATGTAGTTGCATTCTACATGGCAAATCAACTTAGAATGTAAGTTTGTTGGGTCAGCATTCTATCAGGAGGAGATATCAAGAAAAAATAGTATCTACAATTTAGCAATATCCTTTTCATGTTGTCATTACTTAAAGCAAATGTTTTTTTTTGTGTTTTAAATTTTTGTTTCAGTGTCTGTTCTTTTAAAAACAGTAGAACTGTCCTGAATTCCTTTTAGTCCATGTGTTCTGTGTCATCTTCCATCTGTGAGGTTTCAAAGTTTACTATCTTGTCCTACACTGCCTGTATGTTTGTATACCTAGCACTAGGGATTTTCAATTCTACATTTATTAATGTAATAATAATGTAATAATGGATAATTCATTTATTCACAATGATATCTTTTACACACTTTAATATTTCTTAGAAACATACTATATAGAACTCAGCATTATGTTGAAGTCTGGATGTGCCCTTTATACATTATACTGTATTAATACTGCATGTTGACTAAGGAAAAATGCTTTATAGATCAGAGATGGTTTGCTTTTAACCTTCATGTCATAGGCAAAGTTGCCCAAGGTCTTGTTTGTGGACCTCAGAGCCTCTAAATTCTATTTTTTTGAAATGCTTGGAGTATAATATTAAATTTAATCAATGTAATTCATTTTTATGTAGCCTCAATTCCATTGCATTTACTTTTTGTTCTAGCACTGCCAATTCCTTTTGCCTTTGTCCTTTCTTTTAGCATGCCATCCTAAAGCTAAATAGAGTCTTGTTTGGAAGGAAGGAAGGAAGGGAGGGAAGGGAGGGAAGGGAGGGGAGGAAGAAGGAAGGAAGGAAGGAAGGAAGGAAGGAAGGAAGGAAGGAAGGAAGGAAGGAGGAAGGAAGGAAGGGAAGGACTGTAAAAAAGGAAGGACTAGAAAAGAAAGCTTAATATAAAATTGTTTAACAAATTTAAAATCAATAATTGCAATGTGAAAAAATATGGAGAAAACTGAATAAACATTACACTTGAAGCAAACAATAATTAATATATAATATCTGTAATAGAGTATATAGTAACAAGGAAGAGAGAGGGTCTTGTCTTAAAAGACCCTTCCCCTCATGCAGGCTTCCCACTCAGGCTTGGCTATCGATCAAAATCTACACCTTTCCTTTTTTGGAAAGTTTGCAAGAAGATTCTTTTTGAATACACAAATAGAACCTTTGGTGTCATGGGAAATCTGTTGAAGCACACTTCCCAACCAGTTCACATTCAAATAAACCCATGTAGAAGTTTCTTGTCAGCCTTTCAAATTGGCACAGCTAGTTCAGGAACATTAGGTATAGGGCTGGTGTGTGCCTCCCCCATCTTTTCTTTTATCTAGCATTACCCTATTCAAAATCAATATTTAAATGTGGGTGTAGTTTGTTTCTTTTTAATCATCATCATTGCCACTGGTAGCACGTATTGCTCATTGGCTTAACTACTTGCATGAATAAATCAAAGTCTATCTCTGAGTGGTTTTATGCACTGCAGAATTCTATTGAGTGCTATTTTACACACTGAAAAAGTTAATCTGAAGAACTATATTAACTATTTATGTTTTGTCCCCTATCGAGAAATCAGATGATGTAATTACTTACTGATATGGATTTCTGGATTTCTCAAGAAGCAACACTTTTTTTCCCAACAAGCATTCCAAATACTTCAGAACACCTTGGCCTGTATGCTTTTATCCAAAATATGGCATCTGAGGAGTTTTATAAAATTAAACTATACATTTTATTAAAATAAATTATCAGAACCTCCTTATATAGTATGTTTCCATTGTCAACTATAATCCCATTCTATATTTTCCATGTTTTTCAATTATGGAATAAACAGAATGAACAGAATTTCAAGTTACAGAAGTTAACAGGATGGAAACAGTACATAAAATCATAACTTGCATTTTATGGCTTTGAAAATTGTTTCTCGGCTACTTCTTCCCCTTAGCTCATGATTAACTGAGGAGCTTTAATTGAACATATTAGCAATTTTTAAATGAGGCAATGTGTTGTTATATTAGGAATAGAGCTGATCCAGACTTTCTTTTATTTTCACTGACTATGTAGAGATGCTTTTGAAAGTGTCTTTACTTGCAAGAGTCTTGTAATGCAATGGCAGAAAAGAAAAATTATGAAAACTTGCAAATCTGCAGAATAAATGTGCCATGGAATCAGCACAATCATTAAAATACCAGCTTCAGGGGAGAAAAAGAAAGCAAAATAATTAGAGTAGTAGATGCAGAAGAGGTTGCAGAGGTACAGGATGGGACCAGTAACCTTAGCAAGGTAATGTTCTTCCATTCTGTAGAGGAACGGTTAAAATGTAGGAATTTCATTAGAACAACCTGTGCACTAGGATATTTTTTGAACAGTACTGAAGATTAAAAACTTGATGTTTTACTATCTTTTTGCATGGCTCATCAGCCATCACAAAAGTTCTAAAGTACAAAATTAACCCCTGGCATGATTCTAATTGTTTTTGTTATTGTTCATTGTTTATATTTATTTAGCTCCTACTACGAATGATTCAACAAATAGCATATCCGTGCTGGCAGACTGCTCTCTTTCCAGAATAGGTCACCAACGATTTTTGAAAGAGTAGATGAGATCATGTTTAATGAACTCCTGTCATAAACCTCTATATTTTTTCACTCCACGTTGATTGTAGTATTATCCAGTTTATATCAGTTCACAACCCATTCTTTGGTTGGCCATCTTTACTGTAGTTTCTGCTAAGCCAGCAGTTCTCAAACGTTTTGGTTTCAAGACCATTTACATTATTAAAACTGACTGAGGACCTCAAAGAGCTTTGGTTTATGTGGGTAGTAGTCATCATTTTTACTCTAATAGAAATAAACCTGAGAAATTTTTAAATATTTATGTATTTAATTTTGAAGATCCCCAAAAAGGGTCTTGGGGACCTTCAGGGTATCCAGACCATACCTTGAGAATTGCTATTCTCTGCAAGAAATTCCTAGCAGATTATTATTTACAGAAGGCACTTTTAAATTTCAAGAAAGGTAATGAAAAGCATCTACATATGATGGGTAGAAATAACAAAAATGTTCTAAAAATGAAATCTGCTGATGAGAAAGAAATAAACATTCTTTTAAAGGTCATTGTCAAAGTATAAAATGAAGGTCTTCATATATTCTAGAAACAGCAACTTGAACTTTAGAAGAAATACATTTAAGAGTATACTTCATTCCACAGTTTTTCACTGGGTTCAGTTCAAAACAACTATAAAATATATCAGTTCAGTTTCCTATTTGCATATTGATTAAAATTGAGCAGTCTTGTGCACGTCTATTCTGAGCTCAGGCTAGAACCTTTTCCTATGAAAATAAATATGTGTGTGTGTATGCCTGTACATTTCTGCCTGTGTGTGTGTGTGTGTGTGTGTAGACCAATAATTTTGCAAATCACCTTATCTCTGCTGAGGCTCAAGAGATCCTGTAACTACCCATAAATTGTTGTTGAGTTCTTTCTTTTAAGACAGCCCATGGGTCCAGTTGTTTTACAACAGTGCAGAAGTTGATAATTTTTGTATAACATCAAAGAGTGATACAAGTGAGAACAACAATCCAAATAATAAATAAATAAATTTACAAAAACAAAATTGCCCAATTGTACTTATTTTCTAGTCCCTCAGGGAAGTAATAAAAAGATCTCTGATACCTTAAAATGTTCATAAATAATAAAAAGGCCCTTTGTCACTTAATCCATTTTTCATAAAACATAGAAGAGCAGAGTTGAAAGGGATCTTGGAGGTCATCTAATCCAATCCTGTGCTCAAGCATGAGATCCTATACCATTTCAGGCAAATGGCTTTCCAGTCTTTTTTTGAAAGTTTCCAGTGTTGGAGCACCCACAACTTCTTAAGGCAAGTCATTCTATTGATTGATTAATCTCACCATTTTCCATAGCTCTGGCCTGTAAGGAAAATCCTTGTAGATGCTACCAATTGGTTTGCCTGTACAGAGTTTACATGCTGCATTTACTATTGTAATAAGAGTGCTGAAAATGCCAACCAATGAAAAAAGCCTGATATATTTTTAATTCTTTATCCCCTATTATTTCCATTTTCAGCTTACCACCTATTTTATTTTACATTATACATTATTGTCATAATTAACTTTCTCAAGACCAATATATAGTAAACAATCAACAATGAGGATGAATTGATCTTGATCTTGAACTAATGAATTGAAATATGAAATGGAAACATTTAAAGATTAGTGGAATAGATTATGACTTGATGTGATGTTAAACAAAAAGTTGAAAATGTAATTATGACTATGCATAAATGTTGTAATCTGGAACCACGTTGCTCATGGGAAGAGATACATAAAAGAATAAAAATAAAAAAAACTTTATTAAAAAAAGAAAAGAAAAAAAGCCTGATATATGCTTATGATGATACCTAAGTGCCCTAAGTGAAGAGTCTAAAATAAGTAAGTACTATAGCTCAGGAGTCCTCAACATCTGGGCTGTGGCCCACAGTGGGTTGTGAGCTGTTTGCAACCAGGCCAAGGAAATGGAGGGTGAACGCACACATGCTTGTGCATTGCCCCTTGCATGAACAGCAGCGCATGCACATATGTTCCATTTGACTGAGCAGCAGGCAAGGGTGGACACCACTCACACAAATGGAGCTGCCATGTGTACTTGCAGGCCACTTGTGTGCAGCCATCCCCTCCCCCCGCCAGTCGGCAAAGCCGGAACATTTGGGGAACTCTGCTGTACTTGATTCCTGATGTCAATGGACTAGAACAAAAGTGCATGCTTGAAACATTTCTAACATGGCAATTGCTGGCTAGCTATAGATAAACACAATAAACTGGACTCCTCATTACTATAAAGCTGTCACTAAAATATAGGAAAGGTTTTAGTTCCATGCTGAATTACTTAGACTCATCCCAAATCATACTACGATATGAATAATGATCCAATTTTCCTCTGCAGCAAAGAATTTTGATGAGGCAAGCAGTAGGGCAAACACTGAAATCAGAATATCTCCATCCCTGAGAAATAATTCATTCCTAATAAGCATATATTCAGCCTTAAGCATGAGGACTTTTCAGAAAGAAATTGGGGAGGTGGTACTATTCTACAATACAGATTCATGTCCTAGAGCACAGGTGAAAACCAAAGGGTTAAAGTGATATTATTGCATGATATACATGCTACATGACGATGATGAACAATTTAAGGTATCAGTGATCTTTTTATTACTTCCCTGAGAGGCTAGAAAATAAGTAATATTGGGCAATTTGGCTTTTGTAAATTGAATGAGGCTTGACAGTACCTTTTCCATAGATCCTTTAAACTTCAAAGCTTATATTTGGGGATTGAGTTCCAGGTTCAATAATTATATTTAAAATAGTTATTTTGAAATAAGATTAGAAATGTATGTTATTTTTTCTAAGATAAATATAATCATAAAACTTTCTGAGAAAATTGATTCAAAATATACACTAGAGATGGTGCTAATTTTTCTTGAAGTATAACAGACTGATAGATATGCTGAGAAGAAAAGATCTGGATGTGGAAATGAATCTAGAATCAGATCAACTTACATAATGAACCATTATCAAAAACCTTATATTTTAAAATATTTTGATAGAATTAAGCTGTGCCTTTGAAATATTTTGAAAGTCTGATATTTGTTTCTTTTATAGAGGAATGGTTACATATTGACCAAAGGTAGAAGGAAGTCCTACTTTAAATAAAATGCCCTTTTTCAATATGCTGTGAGGTCCACACTTCAGTTAACAACCAAGCAATGAGGTGTAGGAATCACTCAACTGATTTATTTCATTTGAGAGTGGAGTTCAACTATCTGTAACTGTCACCTCATGGTACTAGACTATGTTGCACATTTTGTGATTATCTGTAATCTACCTAATATATTGTGAGATTTTTGTATTTTTAATCTGACCTGTAAATTACATGTCCAAAGAATCAACCACTATCGCTGAATGATGACAGTAAAACTAATATGGAGAAAGTTAGATGAGAATTTTCTTCAACCATTTTCTTTTTTGCCAGGTATAAAGAACTTTGCTTGTGGCAACAATTTAAATATTCACCGAGATTTTGACAGTGGTCTGCCTCGCACCCTCCAGCTTTTTCACTTCCTGAATATTTGGACAATATATATTTGATATTCTTAGCTTAATTAGTTTACTAATTTAAATTCATCATGACTGAACTGAATGAGTGCGTGCAAGCTATGACTAGTTTGTGTGCAAACTAATCAAAAACATGCTTGTGTTCAGTGGTATTTAAAAGACAAGGAAGTGGGTAAAAAGAGAGAGGAAGATCAAGAGAAATAGCAAAATAAAGATTCTCCTTTCTAGCTTTAAGTTGTGATTAGGTTTCCATTTCCCTATATGAGAGAGAACATCACCTCTAGTACTCTGAATATATCCTCAAAGTAAATGGCATATTGTTCTATTTCTTTCCAGTTGCCAGAAACAGCATCTGAATGAGAAATCAGAAAGATAATGTAGAGTTAGAGTCTATGAGGCCACAAGGAAAAGTTGGTTTCATTCTTGGCTGTACAGAGTGTTAGGATTATGACTTCCTAGAAGGGTAAGGAAAGAAGAGGAGAAGAATGCTACTACCAACAAGCCAAGGATGACAAGTAGATGTATTGATGAAGAACAATGAATAACTCGACAGAAGTGTTGAGTTGAAATGTGAAGGTTCCAATCTCTTCCACATCAACTCTGTGAACTGTTAATCAGTTCTGTTGTTGCCTCACAACAGTTGAAACCTTTAGGCACCAGGAGTAAGTCAAATCTCTAACAAACATTTCATGTGTTCTTCACAAGTTGTTAACCTCATCATCTTATGAGGCATCAATTTGAAAATATGAAAATCTTAAGAAGATGCAGTGTAAGGCAATGCTGTACCTTTATTTCCTCACAATTTTCCCTCATTCAATTTGGTAGGAACATCAAGTGAAAGGAGAGTAAAATATTCATTGATGCAAAATATAGATGCCTTTAGCAAAATAGCAGGATACTCTTATTAACTGGTGCAAATCAGAAATGATGCCAGTAGGTGGAAACTGAATTACCCATCGACTTAAGAAATATTAATTCCATATTAAATTTTTAGGTATGTATGTACCAAAAGAAATCCAATTCAGTAACCTTTCATATAAGTAAAATGTAGAGCAGGGGTCCCCAACCCCCAGGCTGTGGCTTGGTACCACACAAGCAGAGGGCTTGCACAGCTCCATTTGCATAAGCAGCAGGCACTCGCTCGGGAAGCTCCATTTGTGCGAGCGGCATGTACAAACACCCCTCTACTTTTCTGGTCTTGCTGGTCCACAAAGTTGGAGACCCCTGATATATAGAGAGATTTCTTCAGATATCCATAGATAGGAGTCATTAAACCTTAAA